>NC_052560.1:127500-149066 GCF_016699485.2 Gallus gallus | reverse complement strand
CAGTGAAGCACTAAGATGCACTAAGATGAGTGTCCAACAGTCAACCTTTTGCTCCTTTTACTGCCTCATTTGATGGAGGGTAGTACGGGACACCAAACACTCACTGGCTTCTCATTTGGCTCACTTTTGCATTTCCTCGCTCAAAGGATGTGAGCCATCGTCACTGTAGATAACATCAGCAGTAGGAAGATTTGAGAAGCAAAATGATCGCCCTCACACTGTATTTTGCCCACTGACTGATACTTCGTCCCCTAAAAGCCAAAGAGTACCTCCACTCCCATGTGGATGTGCGAGCATCTCCCCAGTGACTTCAACAGTCATATATAGAATCAAAGAATCGCAAAGGTTGGAAAAGACCCCCAGGATCATCCAGTCCAACCATTCTCCCTTCACCAGTGGTTCTCGCTAAACCATGTCCCTCCACACAACATCCAAACGCTCTTTGATCACCACCAGGGTCAGTGACTCCACCACCTCTCCGGGCAGCCCATTCCAGTGCCTGACCACCCTTTCAGACAAGCAGTATTCCCTGACCTCCATCCTTAATATTCCCTGGAGCAGCTTGAAGCCATTCCCGCTAGTCCTATCACTGTCACATGAGAGAAGAGTCCAACCCCTCCCCCCCCCCAGCTCACTACAACCTCCCATCAGGTAGTTCTAGAGAGCAATAAGGTCTCCCCTGAGCCTCCTCTTCTCTAGACTGAACAATCCCAGCTCCTTCAGCCGCTCCCCATAAAGCCTGTGCTCCAGACCCCTCACCAGCTTTGTTGCCCTCCTCTGGACATGCTCCAGGGCCTCCATGTTTTTCTTACAGTGAGGGGCCCAAAACTGGACACAGTACTCGAGGTGCGGCCTCACCAGTGCTGAGTACAGGGGGACAATTACTTCCCTGTTCCTGCTGGCCACACTATTTCTGATACAAGCCAGGATGCCATTGGCCTTCTTGGCCACCTGGGCACACTGCTGGCTCATGTTCAGTCTAGCGCCAGTCAACACCCCCAGGTCCATTTCCTCTACACAGTCTTCCAGCCACTCTGCCCCAAGCCTGTCGCGTTGCCTGGGGTTATTGTGGCCAAAGTGCAGGACCCGGCATTCGGTCTTGTTGAATCCCATCCCATTGGCTTCAGCCCAGTTATCCAGCCTATGCAGATCCCTCTGTAGGGCCTCACTACCCACAGGCAGATCAGCACTTCCAGCCAGCCTGGTGTCATCTGCAAACAAATCAGTTATATAATCAGTTGGCCATGAAAACCTCAGAGCTCCTTGGCTGAGTGTTATTCCCCCTCAATTTCCGGGAAGCTGCTGACCCACTAGGGCAAGTGAGGCTCCTCTCGAGATAATCCTTTAAACAATTAAGAATAATTAATTGGTATCATCGTCCAGGCTGAGAGGCTTAGAGTAGGCTCCCACAGAGACGTCCACTTTATTTCCTCGTCCCTTAACCCATACACAGAGGCTGTCAACCATGGCATTGCTAAATGTAAGCTCCGTTTCCTCTAGCCCATCAGTACATACAGCAACCCCATCCCATCTCACCGGCCCTGCATCTCCAGCCTGCAGAGCCCAGAGCCATCCATCACACACAGCACACACCTCACAGGGCCATTCCCACCACGTCTCACACATGCTGATGATGCTGAAGCACACATGGCCTCCAACTTTCAATGTTTCCAACATGAAAAACCAGAAATGCATAACAGCCTTGCACATGGGCACCACGGGGGCTGGTCAATCTCTTGGGAGCTCTGCCTGTGCCTGTGCTGATTCCAGTGTGTGCAGAGGTGGAATATTTTCCCTCTCCTATCCCTCTCCTCATTCCACACGCTGACATTCACTTTAAGAACAAGAAACAAGACTACAGTGAAGAAAGCTCCAGAACAACTCAGCTACTTTATTCACCCCTTCCCTTTCCCCTACAGATGATTCTCAGAAAACCTCCAAGAGCCATGTTACTGCTCTCCTGACCCTTCTCTCACATTCGTCTGCGCACTCAGAAATTACTGAGAGCAACACACGCACACAGACACACAGAACATCCCCACACAGCCGCTTCTCCTAAGGAAATGGCATCAAAAAGCTGCAGGCAGGAAGAGCAGAAGAGGAACATGGGCATGCTGAGAGAACTGCTTTGGGAAGCAAGGAAAGGCCATCTGAACCTCCTGGGTTAAGGCCCTTCTGCAGAGGGTGCCAGCGATGCCATCTCCTTTGCCAGCTCTTCCTGTGTGGGGAGAAGCACAGGGGTTGAAGGTGAAGGGCTGAAGCTCTTCACAAGTTTGAGGCTCTGCAGGATCTGTATCTTTTATGGAAATGCTGGTAGGTAACGAGGCTGGAACTGCTTTGGAAGGTTCCCAGAGTCTTGGGGTGCTTCTACAGTCATTGTGCTCCGTGGATGCGCTTGGGAGTGTTGAGATGAGATCTGCGTTTAAAGCTCTTTGCACACTCCAGACACTGAAAGGGTCTCTGTCCTGTGTGGATGCACTGGTGCTGCTTCAATTCAGAACTGCTTTTGAAGCTCTTCCCACACTCAGGACACTGAAAGGGTCTCTCCCCTGTGTGGATGCGCTGGTGCAGCTTCAATTCAAACTTCGTTTTGAAGCCCTTCCCACACTCAGAGCACTGAAAGGGTTTCTCTCCTTTGTGGATACGTTGGTGGCAGGTGAGATGGGAACTGCTGTTGAAGCTCTTCCCACACTCAGGACACTGAAAGGGTCTCTCTCCAGTATGGATGCGTTGGTGGTAGGTGAGGTGGGAACTTCTGCTGAAGCTCTTCCCACACTCAGAGCACTTGCAGGGACTCTCCCCTGAGTGGATGTGCTGGTGCAGCTTTAACTCGCATCTTCTTTTGAAGCTCTTCCCACACGCGGAACACTGAAAGGGTCTCTCCTGTCTGTGCGTGCGCAGGTGCTGCTTCAAGTCAGAACGGCGATTGAAGCACTTCCCACACTCAGAGCACTGAAAGGGTCTCTCCTCTGTGTGGATGCGTTGGTGGCAAGTAAGGTTGCAACTGCTGTTGAAGCTCTTCCCACACTCAGAGCACTGAAAGGGTCTCTCTCCTGTGTGGATGCGTTGGTGGCGGGTAAGGTTGTAACTGCTGTTGAAGCTCTTCCCACACTCACAGCACTTGTACAGGCTCTGCGTTGCGTGCATGCACTGGTGGTTAATGATGCTGGAATCTATTTCCAAGCTTTTCCCACACTCAGTGCATGGATTCTGCTTTTTCATCTGACACACATCCTTGCTCCTGGGCTCTACGTCCTGCTTTTCACCTATGTTGAAGTCCAGTGGGCTCCTTCCTTTCTCTTCCAGATGCTCTCCCAGTGCCTTCTTGATGTGCTCACCCTGACCTTGCTCCAGGCCTCCTGGGACATCCCTTCTGATTTCTCCCACACAGGCACTACCCCACCGCCTTTCGGCCACACCACTTTCCTGCACATCCTCCAGTAGATCTGTAATCCCAGTTCCTGCTGGAGGAAAGAGGAAATCCAGAAATTGCACACGGTGCCCAAAATAAAACACAGACAGAGAGGACTCTTCCAGCCCCAGCCTCCTCCTTCCCTCCCTCCAGCAACTCACCTGGGCTCAGGTCTCCTGGCACGGCCTCAGGGCTACGCACATCTGGGATCCAGGGGTCTTCCCCTCCTTCAAGCAGGGAGATCAGCCCGGGTTTGGGGGCTGGAAGAGGAGCTTCAATGACAGAAACAGGGGAGATGAGAGCATTTCCATCATTGTGGCACAGTGACTGTTCAACATCTCCACTGTGTGTCCCTCCCCATGGAGAAAGCACTATTTGGGCCTGAATGACACTGGGGCCACAGCTTCGGTTGGAGCAAAGAAAGCTTTTACATCTCTAGACATTATGAAGGGATATTTGCTTTAAAATTAACATTACAACAGCATGCTTACTTGCTTACAATATATCAGTGAGCATGGCATCAAAATATTTATGGCAATTGAATGGAAAATCCTAAATTCTAAAGGAGTAACCAGCGAGTCATCTCTTAGTTGGAGCTGGTGGCATCAGGCAATGCAACAACACAAGGGCTGTTTGCAGGAAACTGATCATCCCCCTTCCTGCTGCTGCTTACGAGCCAGCACTGACTCTGAGGCTTTTATCACAGTGCTGAGCACAAGAAGGCCTCCTGAAACTCATGCTACTCTGTGTTTCCTTTGTTGCTGTCACAGTGGTGTTAGTCAATATGTAACTGCATGGCAGTTATTCAATGCCCGGCATGCAGAGGCTCATTCAGCACACCCAAAGCAGACCTAACGAGGAGGAAAGGCAGCAAAGCCCTCACCCAGCCAGGCCACGCACTGGTACGTCTCCAGCATCACGTCCCGGTAGAGCGCTCGCTGCGCAGGGTCCAGCAGCGCCCACTCCTCCCTGCTGAAATACACGGCCACCTCCGCAAAGCTCACGGGCTCCTGCAAGCAAAGAGGCTCCTTGCTGGCAACAGCCAAGGCCCAGGGAAGCAGCTCGCACACGACACAAACTCCCGTCCCAGCCGCTTCTCCGGCCCCAGCACACGCATGCTGGCTGAGGGCACCTCCCTCTCCCCCTGCATTCACATCCCTCGCCCCTTGGCCTCTCCTGCCTGCTTCCCACAGCCCCTACCTGACACCGATGTGCTGTGGCCATTTGCTGCTCTCCTGCAGCCTGGGATGATCACGCCTGGAAGGCACAAGCTGAACTGGAGCCTGCAGGGACAAGAGAAAGGGCAGGGCAGCTGGCAGGCAACGCAGCAGTCCCTGTCCCAGCCCAGCCCTCCCCAGCCCATCTGCAGGGCACTGCCTCCGGGATGGCACACCAGGCCTGGCACAGGAAGACAACCAGCAACAGCACTGCTAACGCTCTGGCTCAAAGAGATGAACCATCACAAAGCTGTCTCAAACTGCGGGGCTGAGAGAACTCATAGCTGACACTCACTTCGACAGCTGAGGGCACACGGACTGCGTGCCTAAAAACAAAGCATGGCAAGGAGTCGGTCATCTCACCCCAAAACAGGGAGCAGCCCAAGCACCCCTCGAGATCTCCTGCACAGCAGCGCGCTGCACGACAGGATCTGCCCTCAAGCAGGGATGGCTCTCAGGGTCACACCTGCACAGAGATCCCTCGCAGCTTGATGTCGAGACTCCTTCTTGATACAGATCTTCTCTATTAGACTCGTGGTTACTTTGGAGCTTTCTGAGCTTCTCTAAGGTTATATCTTTAAGTGATTATGTACATATGATCTCTTTGACGTTATCCCCTGATCAAGAGTGGATTAGGAGTGGATCAAGGTGCAGTGACGCTCCTTACCTTTGTGCCTTGAGAAGGCTAGGTCGGATGTGGGCGCACTCTGAGCCTTGGGACTCCCTGGGCCAGTGTCAATCCAACTCGGTTCTGGGAAGCTGAGCGTGCAGTTCGGGCAGCAGTGTTGGGATTACCAATGGAAATGGAAGCAACTGTTGCGTATCAAACTGCCAAAGCCAGTGTTGGCTCCCAGGTGAGAAACGTATGTCAAACAATCACTCTGCAATCATAAATTGCCACAAAACGCTGTTCCCAACCGCCACAGAAACAGGGAGGCTGCTGTGCATGTACTTCATGCAGCTGCTGACCTCCGTGAACCAAAAACCACCGACGTTCCCCAATACTCCTTTTCTGCTGCGGCACAGGCTGGAAATTCTGATGTTACAGCACATTTGGACAAACAACAAAGATCTCTCATTCTCACCCACAATCCTTTAGGCCACACTTACGGGGCATTTACTGTTGACCTCCTTTGCAAAATGCAAAAGGAGAAGTGGCCTCAACGGATGAAGAGAAGGCGGAGGTACTGAATGAGTTCTTGGCCTCAGTCTCCACTGGCAGCCAGGACTCCAGTATTTCTCACCTCCCTGAGCCCTGCATCCCTAAACCTCCAGCTGGGGACCGGGGGAGTAAATCCCTCCCCACTGTAACTCGGACTGCAAGTCCGACACCGCCTCATCAGACTGAATGCAGAAGTTTGCTGGAGACACCCAGCTGAGCGCTGCGGTTGACACGGTGGAAGGAAGGGATGCCATTGAGAGGGACCTCTGCAGGCTTGAAAGGGGGGGCCTGGGTGAACCTCATGAGGTTCAACACCGCAAAGTGCAAGGTTTGGCACTGGCGCCCGAGGAATCCCAGGCATACATACAGACTGGGAGGAGCAGTCCTGGAGAGCAGCCCTGCAGAGAAGGACCTGGGGGTCCTGGAGGATGAAAAACTTCACGTGAGCCAGCAGTGTGCTCTTGCAGCTTGGAAAGCAAACGGCATCCTGGGCTCCAGCAGAAAAGGGGTGGCCAGCAGGGACAGGGAGCTGATTGTCCCTCTCTACTCTGCCCTCCGGAGGCCCCATCTGGAGTACTGTGCGCAGGCCTGGAGCCCCCAATACACGAAGCAGAGAGAGCTGGTGGAGAGGGTGAAGAGGAGGGCCACAAAGATGATCAGAGGGCTACAAAGACAGGCTGAGGGAGCTGGGCTTGTTCAGCCTGGAGAAAAGAAGGCTGAGGGGTGACCTCAGTGCAGCCTTCCAGGACCTAAAGGGAGCCCATAAACAGGAGAGGACCGGAGGCAACTCTGTGAAAGGGCAGATAACAGCAGCACAAGGGGAAATGGTTTGAAGCTGAAGGAGGGCAGCTGCAGGTTGGGTGTCAGGGGGAAGTTCTTTACTCTGAGAGCGGTGAGGTGCTGGAACAGCTGCCCAGAGAGGCTGTGGATGCCCCATCCATCCCTGGAGGTGTTCAAGGCCGGGCTGGATGGGGCCCTGGGCAGCCTGGGCTGCTATGAAACGTGGAGGTTGGTGGCCCTGATAGCAGCAGCGGGGTTGGAGCTTCATGAACCTCGAGGTCCCTTCCAACCCGGGCCATGGTGTGATCCTCCGCTCTTCCTCCCCAGCAGCACCCAAATGGATGGCAAATGGAAACGCCGTGCCCACGCTGCCACGGGGTGAGGGAGGAAAGGGTGACGCGCTCCGCCCCGCTCCGCCTCACCTGCTCTGCTGGGAAGAGGCGGCCGTTCTCCTGGAAGCGGCACCGACGGCTCCGTCTCTGCCCACAGGGCTGAGCGCCGTCCCGGGATGAGCCGGGAGCAGCAGCCCGGGAGGCGACACAGCGGCAACGGCGCCCCTCGGAGAGACCTCCAGGGGAGGGGAGGGGAGGGGAGGGGAGGGGAGGGGAGGAGAGGAGAGGGGAGGAGAGGGGAGGGGAGGGGAGGGGAGGAGAGGAGAGGAGAGGAGAGGAGAGGAGAGGAGAGGAGAGGGCAGGGCGAGGCGTTGGGGACACAGAGCAGCGGAGCCAAGCGAAGGCTGAGTCCCGTCCCGTCCCGTCCCGTCCCGTCCCGCCCCGCCGGAAGACACGCCGTCCGTGGCCGTGAGGGAAGAGGAGTTCCGGGCTCAGTTGGGCTGGGACGACTGCCTGGGCCGGGCCGCTGGGTTTGGGCAGTGTGGCACACAGCATTTGGTTGCGTTTCATTGGTAACAAAAAGCACCTCACCGCCTTCCTTAAGGAGGGTCTGTGTACGTGTAGTTCTGTCTCCGGGCTCCTATCGCTCACGTGCTGAGCAGTCCTTTCTCGGCCAGGCAGCCCCGTCCCTTGTGGGCACTGCTCTTTGTTCCCCGGGCCGTGCACCTTCTCCCCGGTGGGGGAGGGGAAGGAATGTGCGGGTGGGGGGATGTTGGGTGGATCTGAGTGAGGAGGAGTTGAGGTACCGCCTTCCCTTCCCTTCCCTTCCCTTCCCTTCCCTTCCCTTCCCTTCCCTTCCCTTCCCTTCCCTTCCCTTCCCTTCCCTTCCCTTCCCTTCCCTTCCCTTCCCTTCCCTTCCCTTCCCTTCCCTTCCCTCTTCCCTTCCCTTCCCTCTTGTGTCCGTTTCTGCCCAGCTGTTGGAAATATCCAAATAATTTTGTCAGGACAGTATCTCTGATAAAGCAGATTTTATTCACAATTGCAATGGCAGGCATCCCACAAGCAGAAGAGCGTTCTTATGGGTACGGACATGACAGCTTTTGTACCTTGTTTCCCCCCCCACACACCCCTTGCCTCCCCTGTTTCCCCACTGGCTGGGTGCTCCAGGTTCACAATCGTATCAAAAGGTTTTCATTTGTTAATCACTTGTTAATTCCTGTGTTATGTGGTGTCAGTCAGCAGCAGTCCTTTTGTCTCTAACATGTCTCAGTACCCTTCTCATTCGTACTGATGTGGTGATTTTCTTCAGAGTCTTTGTTAGACAAAGAGTATGGAGGGAGGTGCCAGATGTTCCTCAATACGTTCTTCAGGCCCTCCCTAAGGCGTGTTACGAGTTGTCCTTTTAATATGTGCAGGACGTTCTTGCAATGTGTGTGACATATATATCTTTTTTTCATGCAGTCTGTACATAATTTGTTACTAGCATATATATGTATGCTGTTAATTGTTTAACTTCTCCTCCTTTAATTCTCTGTTGCTCAGGCCCTGTCTATCCAGCACCAAAAGCTAGCAGTTTTCCAACATCAAGGGGTTTGTGATTTGCAAAGATATCTATTACGTCTACCTGGCCTTTAACTGAAGGCCCAGAAGTGTTTCAGATGGCTGGACAGACAGGAGCTTCAGTCTTTGTGCTTGTAACTTACTCCATCTACCTAATCTCGATGGATATCTCTATATCTATATGTATGTATATATTATTTTACTTATATACTGAGTATGTGTTTTTGGGGAAGGTTTATCTAGAGGACGAGCAATGCAAAGTACCAGAGAACCCTGCTAAAGTAGAAAGACCCCTGAAAAGAGGTATTAATTGTAATAAAGGACCCAAATGGTAGCAGAGGCCATGAAATTAACCAAATTCTTATCTTGTTCTGATTGGGGAACAACATTCAACACCCCCACTCCCACCACCCGGGCAATAGCCTTCCCTTTTTCACAACTCACTCCAGTCTCTTTTGCCACGTCCTTTAGCCATCCCACAACAGCTGTGGGAGACTGCAAAGCTCCTCAGCACAGATCTGCCCTTTTGCAGTCAGGCATGCCTTACAGCTCCTCAACACCTCGAGCAAGGAGAGCCATGGAGATTGGGCTGACTGTGTGGACACAATTAGCGGGTAGATTCGAACCATTTGGTTCCCCATCTGTGTCATCCTAGGTATTCCAATCCCACCTATGCAGGTGAGTTTCTACAGGGGAGATAAGAGGTGACTGTCCTTGCACACTGCCCTGGCAGAAACGTGCCACCTGGCAGAGGGTTTCCAGTGGCTGTGACACATCCCACTCTGGACTCTCCTTTGAGTGTCCGCTCAACACCTTGACTGCAGCTGACAGAGAGCAACATGCAGAATTCGCATCCAAAGAGGAGAAAGAACAGCAGCAGAGAAGAAGAAGGATTTTGGCTGCCCAGTCTTCCTCTACTCAAGGGATTTGTAAGGTTCAAAACACAAAGCCACAGGTCGTAACCACGCTGGGGCTTGGGTTGAAGCTCTTCACAAGTTTGAGGCTCTGCAGGATCTGTACCTTCTGTGGCAGTGCCGGAAGGTAACGCGGCTGGAACTGTTTTTGAAGGTTCCCAGAGTCTTGGGGTGCGTCTACAGCCGTTGTGCTCTGTGGGTGCGCTTGTGAGTGTTGAGATGAGATCTGCGTTTAAAGCTCTTTGCACACTCAGGACACTGAAAGAGTCTCTCTCCTGTGTGGAGGGGAAGGAATGTGTGGGTGTGGGGATGCTGGCTGGATCTGAGCGTGGAGGAGTCCCTTCCCTTTCCCTTTCCCTTTCCCATTCCCTATCCCTTTCCGTATCCCTTTCCCTATCCCTTTCCCTTTCCTTCCCCTCCATCCCCCTCCCCATTGTGTCCATTTCTGGCCTCCCACCGCACAAGCAATAGCTTTCCCTTTTTCAGAACTGGAGCAGCAATGGGCGGGGCAGAACCAGCACTGCTGTACCCCAGACGGGACCCCGGTCCCGGCTCCAGCTCCTGCCCAGCACTGCAGGTCTGCTGGGCCAGATGGGCTGCTGCGAGGGGTTCCCAGCAGCGGTTCCCAGGTGAGTTGCAGCCCGGGTTGGGCCCCGAGGGGCACAGGAAGGGGTTGGAGCTGGGACAGCGAGGAAGTGAGCAGAGGAGCTCAGCGTGCTCTGCTGCCCACTTGGGCTTCTGGAACGCAGCACAGGTGGGACTGCATTTCTTCCTCTGGGCCACGGGAGACACGAGATGATCTCACTGTGCAGCTCTGCACACATGGATCGACGGAAGCCTTCAACTCCCCAATGCCTCCTTTGGAGCGTCTTCATGTGAAGCCTCCCAGGGGGCAATTTCCACTGCCCTCCCCCTCGCCGGCAACCCCAGTTTCCCTTCGGAGACCCAACAGGCAACATCTGTCCCCGCAAAGGGAGCGCAGACTGCATGCTCAGCTGAACGGGAAGCATTCTCGGTGCAGGTGGGTTCAGCTGGCCCGCACCCAGTGTGTGCCTTCAGGCCCTGCGCTGTCAGATGGGGTGGGCCGAGGGCTGAAATACTGGCAGCAGAATGTTCAGCTCTGCCCAGCAGAGAGAAGAGCTGCGAAGGCGAGGGGAGGAATGGCTGCAAGGTATTTCTGTCCTTGGCTGGCTGGCTGGCTGGCAGCTGGGACTGGAAGCAGCTACACTGCATATCTCACTGCTAAGGGAGAAGGAGGACAGGGGTAAACACAACCATAGTGGAAGCCCTCCCGCTGAGTCCCGAGGCTCAGAGCGTGCTCTGTTTTGCCCCAGCTGTTGAAGCAGGGCTCTGCTATCAGTTCTTTCAGTGCCCGTTTTCAGACTGATTTATGGCAATTAATGTGTTTTCGCCAGAGTGTTACCTGTTGTGTTGTGCATTGTCTTCCTGTGCAGGGCCTTGTGAGCAAGGCCAGGCTGAAGAAGGGAGCTGCGGGAAGAAGCTGGAGGAGGACGTGAGGGGGAGAAGGGCCTTGTGAGCAGGATGTGTCTCTCTCCCTGTCCACACTACAGTCACTCACATTTGCATCAGCCGTAGCAAGTGGGAAAAGCAGCTACACTGGTACTATCCCAGTGCCATTCACTTCCATTTCTGTCTTTAAGTGGGCTTCATTTCCGTGCCTGGCCACGGATGAGACTTCTAAGTTGTTGTTGTTAGAATTTGTTCTCATAGTCAGTGCGTACTGAAGACAGGCACTGAGTGCCTATGGAGAGGTCTCCTGTCCTCAGGTTAACAAGAGTGGCACTATCCCAGTATCTATCCGAGTAGCAGCGTGAGCACAGCATTTGCAGTTGCCGTCCCAGGGCTGCTATGAAAAGCAGGGAATCGTCTCGGTGGGGAATTCTGAACAGGTGACGCCGTTCCAAAGAAGGATAAATCCCCGATGCCTGAATTGTTCTGTCCGGCACCGCTGCTATTCAATAAGTTGCCTACACGGTTCAGTTAGAATTACCAGCACAGCAGCGGTAGGTGGTGGTCTGACCGTCACAGGCTGGTTTGGCTGCAATGGTGTCAGATACTCTCTCTTCTCAGGAGAAGAAAAGTACTCTTCGTTTGGTAGGATGTTTTGTTGTTTGATTTTTGTGTTTGTTTCAAGTAAGCCGTCCCATTTATTTGACATGTGTGCGTACCATCCCATTAACGCCTTCCAGTTCTGCACTTCCTTACCTGAGCAATGTGAGCCATTATTGTAGAGGAAATGGACCTGGGGGTATTGATTGATGCTAGACTGAACATGAGCCAGCAGTGTGCCCAGTGGCCAAGAAGGCCAATGGCATCCTGGCTTGCATCAGAAACCATGCTGGCAGCAGGAACAGGGAAATAATTGTCCCCTTGTACTCAGTACTGGTGAGGCCGCATCTGGAGTACTGTGTCCAGTTTTGGGCCCCTCACTGTAGGAAAGACATGGAGGCCCTGGAGCGTGTCCAGAGGAGGGCAACAAAGCTGGTGAGGGGTCTGGAGCACAGGATTTAGGAGGAGCAACTGAAGGAGCTGGGATCATTCCATCCGGAGAAGAGGAGGCTCAGGGGTGACCTTATTGCTCTCTAGAACTACCTGATGGGAGGTTGTAGTGAGCTGGGGGTCAGCCTCTTCTCTCATGTGACAGTGATAGGACTAGAGGGAATGGCTTCAAACTGCACCAGGGAAGATTCAGGCTGGACGTTAGGAAATCCTACTTGTCTGAGAGGGTGGTCAGGCACTGGAATGGGCTGCCCAGAGAGTGGTGGAGTCACCGACCCTGGAGGTGTTCAAAGAGCGTTTGGATGTTGTGTGGAGGGACATGGTTTAGCGAGAACCACTGGTGAAGGGAGAATGGTTGGACTGGATGATCCTGGGGGTCTTTTCCAACCTTTGCGATTCTTTGATTCTATATATGACTGTTGAAGTCACTGGGGAGATGCTCGCACATCCACATGGGAGTGGAACTACTCTTTGGCTTTTAGGGGACGAAGTATCAGTCAGTGGGCAAAATACAGTGTGAGGGCGATCATTTTGCTTCTCAAATCTTCCTACTGCTGATGTTATCTACAGTGACGATGGCTCACATCCTTTGAGCGAGGAAATGCAAAACTGAGCCAAATGAGAAGCCAGTGAGTGTTTGGTGTCCCCTACTATCCTCCATCAAATGAGGCAGTAGAAAGAGCAAAAGGTTGACTGTTGGACACTCATCTTAGTGCATCTTAGTGCTTCACTGACCCAGACCTTAGAAGTGATTCTTTCTGCACAAGCTGACAGGTCAGCCCTCGCCTCCTGTGGTAGTGCCGTGGTGCCAGAAACACCCAGCAGGACTCTGTGATCAGTCCGTGCTGTTGTGTCACAAGGAACAAGTAGTGACACTGCAGAACCATCAGAGTAAGGCAATGCCAGGGTGAGTGCCAGTGCAGGAGTCGAGGTGAGTGTCTGCAGCCTGCAGGGAAAAGGAGGCAAGCGTAGGGCTGCGTAGAACAGCCTCTGGTGCAGATGGCCAACAGCACTGGGAAGGCTGGAGGGCCCCAACAGGAAACCAAGGTCTTGGTCAGCTTGGCTGCGGCAGTTGTGTCTGCTGCTGATGCTCTGGAGGGCACACGTTGTCCTCGTGACACTGGGGCCTCCTTGTTTCCTTGCAGCCCTGTAGGGAGGCCAGTAGGTGTAGTATCATTCTCCCTCCCAGAACGCTGCCCACCCACATCCCACTGACCGTGGGAGAGCGTTGGGCCATCTGTGAGGGACAGGACCACCTTTCCCAGAGGCTGCAGCTATGGCTTAACCCTTCTGTTTCATCAAACAAACCAAGGGCTTTCCTCAACCTCAAAGCACCTGCACAGTGCCTTCTTTGCCTGCCTGTAATCACGGCCTCCAGTTATCTGCTCTAACACGTCTCTGGGGAGGCTTTGTTGGTAATGGCCCCACAGGGACCAATTAATACTCCAACACTCTCCAACATTTCTGGACAGCATTTTGGCTGCACCTTCATCAGTTGGCTACAGCAGTCTTCTCTCAGTAGCTGAAGCTCAACAGACACCACATACGCTGTGGGGCTCATTACAGTGCTGAAAGACCTAACAAGCCATTTCCCTCCAGTCTTCAAGACTTGCTCATGAGGGAGGTCTCAGTGTGGCAGATAAGGTTTTCAAGGAGCACAGTCCAAAAAAGGAGTTGTCATCTGTAAGGGTATTTCTTCTTACAGCAGACACGCAGATGTCACTGAGTGCAGCACAACTCCTGTGACACGGATGGCAGCTCCGTCAGGGAGCGGGAGGTACAGCCAGCATGGGGATAGCATTGTGGGGATCCAAGAGGGAAATGTAGTCAGTGAGAGCTGATAACTGGACAGTGACTGCAACAGACAAAGATGGGAATTAATGCAGGTGGAGGAGAAAGAAGCCAGTGGAAGAGGAGGGATGCAGGGGGCCAGTTGCTGGTGGCCAAATGTGTGGTCGACGCTGGTCTGGCTGGGTGTGGGGGAGGCATGGGAGGGAGCTGATTCCCCTGCAGGACCCAGGACTACAACCTCAGCAGAAGATTCGTCAAGTGATTCAGCTGAATCCCGTCCAGGTGGCTGCAGGGAGATGGGGGGGGGTGGGGGTGTAGGGGGTGTGGGGAAGAAGTTCCTCAGCAGCACAGGGGCCTTCTGCTGCTAGGGGTGCTGCATGGGGCTGGGGGCTCAGAGCTGCACTGAATGCTCGGGGTGTTGCAGAGGGGACTTTTCAGGAAGGAGGACCAAATGTGGGACTTTCTGCCCTGTGTTCATTTTCCTACCCTTAGGGTAGGGATGACTGGAGAAATGGGGGAGGAACTGTCTACATTGGCACATCACGGAGACTGCTGTACTGTAGCCTTGGAGATGAGTAGGTTTGTGAGCAGCATCCTCGTGTTCCATCAGCCTTTCCTCACTCGATGGACAGATCAAGCAACAGCTCTGTTGATCCCATTCTGGCTTTCTGATGTGTCTGCTTATACCTGCAAAGAGAAGCATGCACACGGATACTGCCCTGCAAGCAGGCAGTTTCCCGAAGGGCCTGTGGCGGCCACTTCTTCTGAGCAAGCCCCCTTGCATCCTCTCCCACCCAGAAACTCCTCTGCCTTCATGGCAGCGGGGTCCAAGGCATGAAGCGCCTCCTCTGCAGCAGAGCAGAGCTGCATCTCTCCAGGCCTGAGCTCATTTCCTTCTGCAGCGCACGGGGGCTGAGAGCAGCTGCTCGGGGCTGTGGACAGCACAGTCTGTGAGGCTGGGAAGGAGCTGAATTTCTCTGAATGAGATGCCATCACGAGGACACTTGGCTCTCTCTCGAAGAGAGATGTCCTTGCAAGCTGGTGAGCTGCCCTGCAGGATGCACATCTCTCCCATAGCATCTCTGTGTTCCCTCAAAGCCCAGGGAGATGAAGTGGAGAGATGCTAAGAGAGATGTCACATTCTAAAAGTGAAACCAAGCACTCCTGCCACTTTACAATGGGCCCACCTGGGTGGGTCAGGACTGCTTTCTCCAGAGTCCGTGGGCAGAGGCCTCTCCTCTTCCTTACATACTCAAACTCATGGAAAAAAATCTCAAGTCGTGGATCTGAACAGGCATTTTCCTCAGAGAAAGAAAAAGGATCGGATCGATTCTATGGCAGGAGGAAGGTCACCAAGGAATGGTACGGGGTTTTGCCAAGGGAAGCCTCACCTAACTTGCCTTTTTCTCTCCTTTGATGATTAGCCATGTCCAGGAGCGGCAGATGCCCAACAGCAGCTCCATCAGCGAGTTCCTCCTCCTGGCGTTGGCAGACACGCGGCCGCTGCAGCTCCTGCACTTCTGGCTCTTGCTGGGCATCTACCTGGCTGCCCTCCTGGGCAACGGCCTCATCAGCACAGCCGTAGCCTGCGACCACCGCCTGCACACCCCCATGTACTTCTTCCTCCTCAACCTCGCCCTCCTCGACCTGGGCTCCATCTCCACCACTGTCCCCAAAGCCATGGCCAATGCCCTCTGGGACACCAGGGCCATCTCCTACACTGCATGTGCTGCCCAGGTCTTTCTGTTCTCATTCTTGTTGTCAGCCGAATTTTACCTCCTCACTCTCATGTCCTATGACCGCTACGTTGCCATCTGCAAGCCCCTGCACTACGGGACCCTCGTGGGCAGCACAGCTTGTGCCAGCCTGGCAGCAGCTGCCTGGGGCACTGGGCTTCTCCATGCTCTGCTGCACACTGCCAATACCTTTTCACTGCCACTCTGCCGAGGCAACACCGTGGACCAGTTCTTCTGTGAAATTCCTCACATTCAAAAGCTCTCTTGCTCGTACCCCTACCTCAGGAATCTCAGTCCTATGACATTCAGCGTATTTTTGTTTTCGGGGTGTTTTGTTTCCATGGTGCTTTCTTACGTGCAGATCTTCAGGGCTGTGCTGAGGATGCCCTCCGTGCAGGGACGGCACAAAGCCTTTTCCACGTGCCTCCCTCACCTGGCCGTGGTCTCCCTCTCTATCAGCACTGGCCTCTTTACCTACCTGAAGCCCCATTCCATCTCCTCCCCAGCCATGGATGTGTCGGTGGCAATTCTGTACTCGGTGGTGCCTCCAGCAGTGAACCCCCTCATCTACAGCGCGAGGAACCAGGCACTGAAGGGTGCCATCTGGGAACTGTTGTTATGGATGTTTTCCAGTAATCACAAAGACTCCATCTCTCTCCGCAGATGACTTCTAATGTATCCCACTCTAAGCTTGTGCTCGGTTGTTTTCCATTAGTATGTTTCATTCTTTCATACAGCCTACAGCATACTTTCATGCAGCAAAGGAAGTACGTGGGCAGTGAGTGTTCTGGGGGTCCTCAAAGGTGTGTTTGACACAAAGAGAAGATATTTTCTCTTGTGCAGAGGTTCTCCACTGTGGAAAGGGGATTTAGCTGGGGGTCCTGAGGGAATAAGAGCCGGCCGTGAGCCAGCACTGCGCTCCTGTAGCCTGGGTGGCCAATGGTACAACAGAGGGGTGTCCAGCAGGGACAGGGAGGTGATCGTCCTCCTCTACTCAGCCCTTGTAAGGCTCCATCTGGAGCGCTGTGTCCAGGCCTGGGGAAACCAGCGCAAGGAAGACATGGAGCTGTTGGAGCAGGTCCAGAGGAGTGCCACAAAGATGATCAGAGGGCTGATGAAAGATTGTGGGAGTTGGGATTGTTTAGCTTGGAGAAGGGAGGGTCCGGAAAGACCTCATTGCGATCTTGTGATACTTGAAAGGAGCTTACAGGCAGTTGAAGGGCTTTTATGCTGGAAGATAGCGATAGGACAAGGGGCAATGGATTTAAACTGAACGAGGGGAGGTTAATGTTGGATGTTGTGAAGAGATCCTCCACGCAGAGGGTGGTGAGGCACTGGAAGAGGCTGCCCAGAGCATTTGTGGATGCCTCATCAGTGGAGGTGAGTGGAGTGGCCAGGCTTGATGTGTTCCTGGCAGTCTGGTCTTGCGGTTGGCAAGCCTGCCCTCCGCTGGGGTTTGGAACTAGATGATCCTTCTGATCCTTCCAACACAAGCCATTCTATGATTCTGTGATTCAGTGGATATAACTTGGACTTAATAAAATCTACTTTGACAGAACTATGCCTCTTGCTTTCCTTTGCTGTCAATTAACCATATCCATCTGTGTCTTCATGGAGTTTTTCCTGCGTGTCAGGAAGCTGGGAATTGGTGCCTAGTGCTAACTCTAACCCATAGACTAAACCTTTAATCTAACCCTAACCCCAACCCTAACTCCTAAGCCATAACTCCAACTCCTAACCTTAAAGTCTAACCTTAACCCTTTCTTGTCCTAAACTCAAGACAATCTGCCCCACTGAAGACAATCCTCTGAGCTCTGCTACTCAGACGATTCTCAGTCCTCCTCACTCTCCACTCACGTAACCCACACGTCCCCAGATTACTCTATGAATTTGGGAAACAGTGCCATGCAGATCATTTATAAAAACACTGAAGGGAACTGGCATCAAAATGATGGCACTGGGAATCTCACAAGCGATGGGCCACCAGCCTGATGTAACTCCATTTCCTATGGGACTGTGACGCCGTCCCATCAGCCCGTGGTTCACACATTGTGCTCTCGGTCAGCTGTATGCCAAACATTTTGGCGACAAGGATACTGTGAGAATCCTTAGCAGAAGCTTTATTGGGCTTCTTCCCCTGGTGAATTAGAGGAGTAAATCTGTCATCAAAGCAAATCTCTGCTCAGAGGAGCTGCACTTCTACCCCGCTTCTTCACTTGCAACACTTTGAAAGTGCCTGCACCTGTGCTCTTACGAGCTGCCTCTTAACAAGTGACCAGCACTGATGGACTACAGTGCCTAGGGCAAGTGATGCTGTTCCAGACATATCCCCTAATTCCTTAAAGAAGAATTGATTGGGATCATCGTCCTGGCTGGGTGGCATGTAGTAGGCAACCACTTTACTTCCTTGTCCCTTAATCGGAGCCCAGAGGCTCTCCACCACCTCACAGCCAACTGTAAGCTCCATGCAGAGTTCACGTGGGACACCGAGGGCACAGCCTTCTGCTGGCTGGATACAAGTGCTGGTTGAAGCAGACAGGACAAAGCCCTCCCTCCATGCCCCCCTGGGTGAACGCCCACCCCGAGAATGGCAGTCCCCCTCCTCCATGCCCCCATCTGAAATGCTCCTGTTCCTGCAGACGGGGCGCTGCGCTCACAACTCTGCAGGGACTCACGTCTGCAGCAGAAGGACTTTCCCCACAGCAGAGATAAAGCAGGGAAGCTCAGGAGGAGAGGAAAAAAAACAAGTTTTCTAACCCTTAGTGCAACAAAACACGATGTGTGACAAAACAGTGGGGGACATCAGCAGCTCAAGTGATTTTTCAGGGAGTAAAAGTGGAAAAACTTCTTCATTTTTATTTCCTTCTCAGAGAAAACCTGCTCATTGCTTCTGAGAACATGGTGATGTAAAAAAAAAACAGAATAGTGAGAATGCTTGTTTTCCTAAAAGGAAAGAGGAGACACATGACTGATGCCACTTGACAGGAATTAGTGGATGCAGCTTAAAAGTAAACCATCCCAGCTCCTGGCTGGGTTGCTGCCTCCTGTTGCTGGGGATCCCCACGCCTCCCAGCTGCTAGTTTCCTCCCCACGCATTGGGCTCCTCCAACCCCCAGGGCCCTGCTGTACCTCTCCTGCACCAGACCAGGCCCCAGCTCCCTGGCATGGAGGAAGCAGCGCTCCTCGGTACTGCAATCATCATCTCCTTGCAGCTTGCTAGGACGTCGGGGAGCTTTCACAGAACCTCACCTGAGGACATGGGCAAGCTCCTGCTGGCTTCACTAGCTCACCAAAACCAGCCTCCACTTCCTGCAAACTGCATTCCAAGCACAGCAGCTTTAGCTGAGCCCAACAAATGTGAAGGCCCTGCTGCAGAAGGCCTTCATATTGCTCAGACACACCTTCCCAAGGTCAAAGCAAAAACCTTCAACATCAAAAGGGAGCTCTCATGTGGACTAACATGGATTTTTTTACCCTTTAACAAGGATTGAGCTCTGGATGAAGCTCTTCCTGCAGTGCAGGCACTTCTTCGGTCTCTGCCCTGAGTGGATCTCCAGCCTGCAGAGCCCAGAGCCATCCATCACACACAGCACACCCCTCACAGGGCCATTCCCACCACGTCTCACACATGCTGATGATGCTGAAGCACACAGGGCCTCCAACTTTCCATGTTTCTAACATGAAAAACCAGAAATGCATAACAGCCTTGCACATGGGCGCCACGGGGGCTGGTCAATCTCTTGGGAACTCTGCCTGTGCCTGCGCTGATTCCAGTGTGTGCAGAGGTGGAATATTATCCCTCTCCTATCCCTCTCCTCATTCCACACGCTGACATTCACCTTAAGAACAAGAAACAAGAACACAGTGAAGAAAGCTCCAGAACAACTCAGCTACTTTATTCACCCCCTTCCCTTTCCACTACAGATGATTCTCAGAAAACCTCCAAGAGCCACGTTACTGCTCTCCTGACCCTTCTCTCACATTCGTCTGCGCACTCAGAAATTACTGAGAGCAACACACGCACACAGACACACAGAACATCCCCACACAGCTGCTTCTCCTATGGAAATGGCATCAAAAAGCTGCAGGCAGGAAGAGCAGAAGAGGAACGTGGGCATGCTGAGAGAACTGCTTTGGGAAGCAAGGAAAGGCCATCTGAAGCTCCTGGGTTAAGTCCCTTCTGCAGAGGGTGCCAGCGATGCCATCTCCTTTGCCAGCTCTTCCTGTGTGGGGAGAAGCACTGGGGCCTACCCCATCCTTGGGCATCCTCAAGCTCTCTCTCCTGGAGCTTTCCCCATGAGAAATGAGGTGCCAGCCCTGAGAGAAACTCTTCCTGTAGGAGAGACACTTGCAGGGCCACCGTCTCACGTGGACTGGGCAATGCTTAACGAGGACTGAGCTCTGGATGAAGCTCTTCCTGCAGTGCAGGCACATCTATGGTCTCTGCCCTGAGTGGATCCCCTGGTGCTTGCTCAGCTGGGAGCTGTGGTTGAAGCTCTTCCCACACATGGGACGTTTGTAGCACTTCTGCCACGACTGCCATCTCCTGCGAGGGAGGAGCTTCGTGCTCTGCACAAAGCCCTTCTCACACTCGAGGCATTGCTAAGGCTTCCTGCCACGTGAACTCACTGGTGCAGGCATGTCCTGGACTTCACCCAACTGCAGACACTCTGCTACCTCAGCAGGTTCGAGCTGTGGCCAAAGCTCTTCTTGCAGGCAGCTTGATCTGTAGGGTTCCTCACGTGGATCCACTGGTGTGTGATGAGCTCCCAGGTCTGGACAGACCTCTTCCTGCAGTCAGGGCACTCACAGGGAATCTCCCCGGCGTTGGTTCTCTGGAGTGTACTGAGGGTTGAGCTCCAGATGAAGCTCTTCCCACACACCCTGCAGAGAGAATGTCTTCCTTCCTGGCGACGTATCGGCCCAGCTGAGGCTTCCTTTGGGCCCTCACCTGTTGCCCCACAGCAGGTGAGTGTCTACACGGGAGATAAGAGGTGACTGTCCTTGCACACTGCCCTGGCAGAAACGTGCCACCTGGCAGAGGGTTTCCAGTGGCTGTGACACATCCCACTCTGGACTCTCCTTTGACTGTCCGCTCAACACCTTGACTGCAGCTGACAGAGAGCAACATGCAGAATTCGCATCCAAAGAGGAGAATGAAGAGCAGCAGAGAAGAAGAAGGATTTTGGCTGCAGAGCTCATCCTCTACTCAAGGGATTTGTAAGGTTCAAAACACAAAGCCACAGGTCGTAACCAGGGTGGGGCTTTGGCTGAAGTTCTTCACAAGTTTGAGGTTCTGCAGGATCTGTACCTTCTGTGGCAGTGCCGGTCGCTAATGAGGCTGGAACTGCTTTGGAAGGTTCCCAGAGTCTTGGGGAGCTTCTACAGCCGTTGTGCTCTGTGGGTGCGCTTGTGAGTGTTGAGATGAGATCTGCGTTTAAAGCTCTTTGCACACTCCAGACACTGAAAGGGTCTCTGTCCTGTGTGGATGCGATGGTGCTGCTTCAATTCAGAACTGCGTTTGAAGCTCTTCCCACACTCAGGACACTGAAAGGGTCTCTCTCCTGTGTGGATGCGATGGTGGCAGGTGAGGTTAGAATTGCTTTTGAAGCCCTTCCCACACTCAGAGCACTTGTATGGTCTCTCCCCTGTGTGGATGCGCTGGTGCAGCTTCAATTCAAACTTTGTTTTGAAGCCCTTCCCACACTCAGAGCACTGAAAGGGTTTTTCTCCTTTGTGGATACGTTGGTGGCAGGTGAGATGGGAACTGCTGTTGAAGCTCTTCCCACACTCAGGACACTGAAAGGGCCTCTCCCCTGTGTGGATGCGCTGGTGCAGCTTTAACTCGGATCTTCTTTTGAAGCTCTTCCCACACGCGGGACACTGAAAGGGTCTCTCCTGTCTGTGTATGCGCAGGTGCTGCTTCCAGTCAGAACAGCTTTTGAAGCCCTTCCCACACTCAGAGCACTGAAAGGGTCTCTCTCCTGTGTGGATGCGTTGGTGGCAGGTGAGGTGGGAACTCCTTTTGAAGCTCTTCCCACACTCCGAGCACATGTAGGGCCTCCATCCTGTATGGATGTGTTTGTGGCGGGTTAGTTGGGAACTCCGTTTGAAGCTCTTCCCACACTCAGAGCACTTGTAC
>NC_052560.1:0-122500 GCF_016699485.2 Gallus gallus | reverse complement strand
GATCTGCCCTTTGGCAGTCAGGCATGCCTTACAGCTCCTCAACACCTCGAGCAAGGAGAGCCATGGAGATTGGGCTGACTGTGTGGACACAATTAGCGGGTAGATTCGAACCATTTGGTTCCCCATCTGTGTCATCCTAGGTATTCCAATCCCACCTATGCAGGTGAGTTTCTACAGGGGAGATAAGAGGTGACTGTCCTTGCACACTGCCCTGGCAGAAACGTGCCACCTGGCAGAGGGTTTCCAGTTGCTGTGACACATCCCACTCTGGACTCTCCTTTGAGTGTCCGCTCAACACCTTGACTGCAGCTGACAGAGAGCAACATGCAGAATTCGCATCCAAAGAGGAGAAAGAAGAGCAGCAGAGAAGAAGAAGGATTTTGGCTGCAGAGCTCTTCCTCTACTCAAGGGATTTGTAAGGTTCAAAACACAAAGCCACAGGTCGTAACCAGGGTGGGGCTTTGGCTGAAGCTCTTCACAAGTTTGAGGTTCTGCAGGATCTGTACCTTCTGTGGCAGTGCTGGTCGCTAATGAGGCTGGAACTGCTTTTGAAGGTTCCCAGAGTCTTGGGGAGCTTCTACAGCCGTTGTGCTCTGTGGGTGCGCTTGTGAGTGTTGAGATGAGATCTGCGTTTAAAGCTCTTTGCACACTCCAGACACTGAAAGGGTCTCTGTCCTGTGTGGATGCGATGGTGCTGCTTCAATTCAGAACTGCGTTTGAAGCTCTTCCCACACTCAGGACACTGAAAGGGTCTCTCTCCTGTGTGGATGCGATGGTGGCAGGTGAGGTTAGAATTGCTTTTGAAGCCCTTCCCACACTCAGAGCACTTGTATGGTCTCTCCCCTGTGTGGATGCGCTGGTGCAGCTTCAATTCAAACTTCGTTTTGAAGCCCTTCCCACACTCAGAGCACTGAAAGGGTTTCTCTCCTTTGTGGATACGTTGGTGGCAGGTGAGATGGGAACTGCTGTTGAAGCTCTTCCCACACTCAGGACACTGAAAGGGTCTCTCTCCAGTGTGGATGCGTTGGTGGTAGGTGAGGTGGGAACTTCTGCTGAAGCTCTTCCCACACTCAGAGCACTTGCAGGGCCTCTCCCCTGTGTGGATGCGCTGGTGCAGCTTTAACTCGCATCTTCTTTTGAAGCTCTTCCCACACGCGGAACACTGAAAGGGTCTCTCCTGTCTGTGCATGCGCAGGTGCCGCTTCAAGTCAGAACGGCGTTTGAAGCACTTCCCACACTCAGAGCACTGAAAGGGTCTCTCCTCTGTGTGGATGCGTTGGTGGCAAGTAAGGTTGCAACTGCTGTTGAAGCCCTTCCCACACTCACAGCACTTGTACAGGCTCTGCGTTGCGTACATGCACTGGTGGTTAATGATGCTGGAATCTATTTCCAAGCTTTTCCCACACTCAGTGCATGGATTCTGCTTTTTCATCTGACACACATCCTTGCTCCTGGGCTCTACGTCCTGCTTTTCACCTATGTTGAAGTCCAGTGGGCTCCTTCCTTTCTCTTCCAGATGCTCTCCCAGTGCCTTCTTGATGTGCTCACCCTGACCTTGCTCCAGGCCTCCTGGGACATCCCTTCTGATTTCTCCCACACAGGCACTACCCCACCGCCTTTCGGCCACACCACTTTCCTGCACATCCTCCAGTATATCTGTAATCCCAGTTCCTGCTGGAGGAAAGAGGAAATCCAGAAATTGCACACGGTGCCCAAAATAAAACACAGACAGAGAGGACTCTTCCAGCCCCAGCCTCCTCCTTCCCTCCCTCCAGCAACTCACCTGGGCTCAGGTCTCCTGGCACGGCCTCAGGGCTACGCACACCTGGGATCCAGGGGTCTTCCCCTCCTTCTAGCAGGGAGATCAGCCCGGGTTTGGGGGCTGGAAGAGGAGCTTCAATGACAGAAACAGGGGAGATGAGAGCATTTCCATCATTGCGGCACAGTGACTGTTCAACATCTCCACTGTGTGTCCCTCCCCATGGAGAAAGCACTATTTGGGCCTGAATGACACTGGGGCCACAGCTTCCTTTGGAGCAAAGAAAGCTTTTACATCTCTAGACATTATGAAGGGATATTTGCTTTAAAATTAACATTACAACAGCATGCTTACTTGCTTACAATATATCAGTGAGCATGGCATCAAAATATTTATGGCAATTGAATGGAAAATCCTAAATTCTAAAGGAGTATCCAGCGAGTCATCTCTTAGTTGCAGCTGGTGGCACCATGCAATGCAACAACACAAGGGCTGTTTGCAGGAAAGTGATCATCCCCCTTCCTGCTGCTGCTTACTAGCCAGCACTGACTCTGAGGCTTTTATCACAGTGCTGAGCACAAGAAGGCCTCCTGAAACTCATGCTACTCTGTGTTTCCTTTGTTGCTGTCACTGTGGTGTTAGTCAATATGTAACTGCATGGCAGTTATTCAAGGCCCGGCATGCAGAGGCTCATTCAGCACTGCCCAAGGAGCCCTAACGAGGAGGAAAGGCAGCAAAGCCCTCACCCAGCCAGGCCACGCACTGGTACGTCTCCAGCATCACGTCCCGGTAGAGCGCTCGCTGCGCAGGGTCCAGCAGCGCCCACTCCTCCCTGCTGAAATACACGGCCACCTCCGCAAAGCTCACGGGCTCCTGCAAGCAAAGAGGCTCCTTGCTGGCAACAGCCAAGGCCCAGGGAAGCAGCTCGCACACGACACAAACTCCCGTCCCAGCCGCTTCTCCGGCCCCAGCACACGCATGCTGGCTGAGGGCACCTCCCTCTCCCCCTGCACTCACATCCCTCGCCCCTTGGCCTCTCCTGCCTGCTTCCCACAGCCCCTACCTGACACGGATGTGCCGTGGCCATTTGCTGCTCTCCTGCAGCCTGGGATGATCACGCCTGGAAGGCACAAGTTGAACTGGAGCCTGCAGGGACAAGAGAAAGGGTCATCTCACCCCAAAACAGGGAGCAGCCCAAGCACCCCTCGAGCTCTCCTGCACAGCAGCGCGCTGCACAAAAGCATCTGCCCTCGAGCAGGGATGGCTCTCGAGGTCACACCTGCGCAGAGATCCCTCGCAGCTTGAAGTTGAGACTCCTTCTTGATACAGATCTTCTGTAAAAGACTCATGGTAACTTTGGATCTTTGCGAGCTTCTCTAAGCTTGTATCATTAAGTGATATTAAGTATGTACATATGATCTCTCTGACGTTATCCCCTCATGAAGTATGGGATTAGGAGTGGATCAAGATACAGTGAGGCTCCTTACCTTCGTACGTTGAGAAGTTTAGGTATGATGTGGGAGCACTCTGAGCCTTGGGACTCCTTGAGCCAGTGTCAATCCAACTCGGTTCTGGGAAGCTTAGCGTGCAGTTCCGGCAGCAGTGTTAGGATTACCAATGGAAATGGAACCAACTGTTGTGCATCAAACTGCCACAGCCAGTGTTGGCTCCCAGGTGAGAAACGTATGTCAAACACTCACTCTGCAATCATACATTGCCACAAAACGCTGTTCCCAACCCCAACAGAAACAGGGAGGCTGCTGTGCATGTACTTCATGCAGCTGCTCACCTCCGTGAATCAAAAACCACCGACGTTCCCCAGTACTCCTTTTCTGCTGCGGCACAGGCTGGAAGTTCTGATGTTACAGCACATTTGGACAAACAACAAAGATCTCTCATTCTCACCCACAGTCCTTTAGGCCACACTTACGGGGCTTTTACTGTTGACCTCTTTTGCAAAATGCAAAAGGAGAAGTGGCCTCAACGGATGAAGAGAAGGCGGAGGTACTGAATGAGTTCTTGGCCTCAGTCTCCACTGGCAGCCAGGACTCCAGTATTTCTCACCTCCCTGAGCCCTGCATCCCTAAACCTCCAGCTGGGGACCGGGGGAGTAAATCCCTCCCCACTGTAACTCGGACTGCAAGTCCGACACCGCCTCATCAGACTGAATGCAGAAGTTTGCTGGAGACACCCAGCTGAGCGCTGCGGTTGACACGGTGGAAGGAAGGGATGCCATTCAGAGGGACCTCAACAGGCTTGAAAGGGGGGCCCGGGTGAACCTCATGAGGTTCAACACCGCAAAGTGCAAGGTTTGGCACTGGGGCCCGAGGAATCCCAGGCATACATACAGACTGGGAGGAGCAGTCCTGGAGAGCAGCCCTGCAGACAAGGACATGCGGGTTCTGGGGGATGAAAGACTTCACATGAGCCAGCAGTGCCCTCTTGCAGCTTGGAAAGCAAACGGCATCCTGGGCTCCCGCAGAAAAGGGGTGGCCAGCAGGGACAGGGAGCTGATTGTCCCTCTCTACTCTGCCCTCCGGAGGCCCCACCTGGAGTACTGTGCGCAGGCCTGGAGCCCCCAGTACACAAAGGAGAGAGAGCTGGTGGAGAGGGTGAAGAGGAGAGCCACAAAGATGATCAGAGGGCTACAAAGACAGGCTGAGGGAGCTGGGCTTGTTCAGCCTGGAGAAAAGAAGGCTGTGGGATGACCTCATTGCAGCCTTCCAGGACCTAAAGGGAGCCCATAAACAGGACGGGAGGGGAGGCAACTCTGTGAAAGGGCAGATAACAGCAGCACAAGGGGAAATGGTTTGAAGCTGAAGGAGGGCAGCTGCAGGTTGGGTGTCAGGGGGAAGTTCTTTACTCGGAGAGCGGTGAGGTGCTGGAACAGCTGCCCAGAGAGGCTGTGGATGCCCCGTCCATCCCTGGAGGTGTTCAAGGCCGGGCTGGATGGGGCCCTGGGCAGCCTGGGCTGCTATGAAACATGGAGGTTGGTGGCCCTGATAGCAGAAGTGGGGTTGGAGCTTCATGAACCGCGAGTTCCCTTCCAACCCGGGCCATGGTGTGATGCTCCGCTCTTCCTCCCCAGCAGCACCCAAATGGATAGCAAATGGAAACGCCGTGCCCACGCTGCCACGGGGTGAGGGAGGAAAGGGTGACGCGCTCCGCCCCGCTCCGCCTCACCTGCTCTGCTGGGAAGAGGCGGCCGTTCTCCTGGAAGCGGCACCGACGGCTCCGTCTCTGCCCACAGGGCTGAGCGCCGTCCCGGGATGAGCCGGGAGCAGCAGCCCGGGAGGCGACACAGCGGCAACGGCGCCGCTCGGAGAGACCTCCAGGGGAGGGGAGGGGAGGGGAGGAGAGCAGGGCAGGAGAGGGCAGGGGAGGGCAGGGCAGGGCAGAGCGAGGCGTGGGGGACACAGAGCAGCGGAGCCAAGCGAAGGCTGAGTCCCGTCCCGTCCCGCCCCGTCCCGTCTCGCCGGAAGACACGCCGTCCGTGGCCGTGAGGGAAGAGGAGTTCCGGGCTCAGTTGGGCTGGGAGGACCGGCGGGGCTGGGCCGCTGGCCGGGCGGGTGGCCGCCACTGGGTTTGGGCAGTGTGGCACACAGCATTTGGTTGCGTTTCATTGGTAACAAAAAGCACCTCACCGCCTTCCTTAAGGAGGGTCTGTGTACGTGTAGTTCTGTCTCCGGGCTCCTATCGCTCACGTGCTGAGCAGTCCTTTCTCGGCCAGGCAGCCCCGTCCCTTGTGGGCACTGCTCTTTGTTCTCCGGGCCGTGCACCTTCTCCCCGGTGGGGGGAGGGGAAGGAATGTGCGGGTGGGGGAATGTTGGCTGGATCTGAGCGTGGAGGAGTTGAGGTACCGCTTTCCCTTCCCTTCCCTTCCCTTCCCTTCCCTTCCCTTCCCTTCCCTTCCCTTCCCTTCCCTTCCCTTCCCTTCCCTTCCCTTCTCTTCCCTTCCCTTCCCTTCCCTTCCCTTCCCTCTTGTGTTTTACAACATCAAGGGGTTTGTGATTTGTAAAGATATCTATTACGTCTACCTGGTCTTTAACTGAAGGCCCAGATGTGTTTCAGATGGCTGGACAGACAGGAGCTTCAGTCTTTGTGCTTGTAACTTACTCCATCTACCTAATCTCGATGGATATCTCTATATCTCTATGTATGTATATATTATTTTACTTATATACTGAGTATGCGTTTTTGGGGAAGGTTTATCTAGAGGACGAGCAATTCAAAGTACCAGAGAACCCTGCTAAAGTAGAAAGACCCCTGAAAAGAGGTATTAATTGTAATAAAGGACTCAAATTGTAGCAGGGGCCATGAAATTAACCAAATTCTTCTCTTGTTCTGATTGGGGAACAACATTCAATTCCCACACTACCACCACACAGGCAATAGCCTTCCCTTTTTCACAACTCACTCCAGTCTCTTTTGCCACGTCCTTTAGCCATCCCACACTATAGCCATCACTCTGTCACCCATGGAAGGTCATAAAGCAGGTGTGTGTATTGCGGCACCGGCTGCGAGAGGGATATCTCCTCCTTACTCGCACATCATGGAATGAGGCCACTGCACGTTTCTAGGCGTAGGGTACTGCTCCTATTCCCAAGACATTGGTTACATTTGCATTGGATGTCCCCCTCCTCTGAGCAGTCGTCCTAGAATATGGGGAGGGTCTGTGGGCCCATCAGGTGGTCGTTGGATGAGGGCAGTTGCAAAACCTTTAGGGGGTTGCATTGTGTCACAATAGCAGCTCTGCCTTCTTATCTTCACGGGATTCTCACCCATTATATAGCAAACAGCGGCTCTACTTACCTTCACACGCCTTCAAGGACCTCGCATTCCTATGGTTCCTGCGCTCCTCCCTAAAGGCTGCGAACAAAGTTACAGTTTCCTCGATTCAGCGGCATTAATGCTCAGTAGATTTGATTTAGTATTCGCTAGGTCTGTTAGGTTTGTTTCCCGTTATTCTCATTGGATAAGACTGCTTTTTCTTACCAATCCCCTGACGCTGAGTGGGACTGTCCCCACGCACCAGGAGGCTCTCGTTCCCCCAGGACAGGAGCAGCGGTTCCCAGGCGTGTTGCAGCCCGGGTTGGGCTCCGAGGGGCACAGGAAGGGGTTGGAGCTGGGACAGCGAGGAAGTGAGCAGAGTAGCTCAGCGTGCTCTGCTGCCCACTTGACCCTCTGTAACGCATCACAGCTGGGACTGCATTTCTTCCTCTGGGCAACGGGAGACACGAGATGACCTCACATTTCTTCCTCTGGGCCACGGGAGACACGAGATGACCTCGCTGCGCCGCTCTGCATGCATGGATCCATGGAAGCCTTCAACTCCCCGATGCCTCCTTTGGAGCGTCTTCATGTGAAGCCTCCCAGGGGGCAATTTCCACTGCCCTCCCCATCGCCGGCAGCCCTCAGTTTCCCTTCGGGGACCCAGCAGGCAACATCTGTCCCCGCAAAGGGAGCGCAGACTGCGTGCTCAGCTGAATGGGAAGCATTCTCGGTGCAGGTGGGTTCAGCTGGCACGCACCCAGCGTGTGCCTTCAGGCCCTGCGCTGTCAGATGGGGTGGGCCGAGGGCTGAAATACTGGCAGCAGAATGTTCAGCTCTGCCCAGCAGGGAGAAGAGCTGCGAAGGCGAGGGGAGGAACGGCTGCAAGGTATTTCTGTCCTTGGCTGGCTGGCTGGCTGGCAGCTGGGACTGGAAGCAGCTACACTGCATATCTCACTGCTAAGGGAGAAGGAGGACAGGGGTAAACACAACCATAGTGGAAGCCCTCCCGCTGAGTCCCGAGGCTCAGAGCGTGCTCTGTTTTGCCCCAGCTGTTGAAGCAGGGCTCTGCTATCAGTTCTTTCAGTGCCCGTTTTCAGACTGATTTATGGCAATTAATGTGTTTTCGCCAGAGTGTTACCTGTTGTGTTGTGCATTGTCTTCCTGTGCAGGGCCTTGTGAGCAAGGCCAGGCTGAAGAAGGGAGCTGTGGGAAGAAGCTGGAGGAGGACGTGAGGGGGAGAAGGGCCTTGTGAGCAGGATGTGTCTCTCTCCCTGTCCACACTACAGTCACTCACATTTGCATCAGCCTTAGCAAGTGGGAAAAGCAGCTACACTGGTACTATCCCAGTGCCATTCACTTCCATTTCTGTCTTTAAGTGGGCTTCATTTCCGTGCGTGGCCATGGATGTGACTTCTGAGTTTTTGTTGCTAGAATTTGTTCTCATATGTTCTCAGTGCTCTCCGTTTGGTAGAATGTTTTGTTGTTTGATTTTTGTGTTTGTTTCAAGTAAGCCATCCCATTTATTTGAGGTGTGCGTACCATCCAATTAACTCCTTCCAGTTCTGCACTTCCAACCTGAGCAATGTGAGCCATTATTGTAGAGGAAATGGACCTGGGGGTATTGATTGATGCTAGACTGAACATGAGCCAGCAGTGTGCCCAGGTGGCCAAGAAGGCCAATGGCATCCTGGCTTGCATCAGAAATAGTGCTGCCAGCAGGAACAGGGAAGTAATTGTCCCCTTGTACTCAGCACTGGTGAGGCCGTACCTCGAGTACTGTGTCCAGTTTTGGGCCCCTCACTGTAGGAAAGACATGGAGGCCCTGGAGCGTGTCCAGAGGAGGGCAACAAAGCTGGTGAGGGGTCTGGAGCACAGGACTTAGGAGGAGCCGCTGAAGGAGCTGGGATCATTCCATCCGGAGAAGAGGAGGCTCAGGGGAGACCTTATTGCTCTCTATAACTACCTGATGGGAGGTTGCAGTGAGCTGGGGGTCAGCCTCTTCTCTCATGTGACAGTGATAGGACTAGAGGGAATGGCTTCAAACTGCACCAGGGAAGATTCAGGCTGGACGTTAGGAAATCCTACTTGTCTGAAAGGGTGGTCAGGCACTGGAATGGGCTGCGCAGAGAGTGGTGGAGTCATCGACCCTGGAGGTGCTCAAAGAGCGTTTGGATGTTGTGTTGAGGGACATGGTTTAGCGAGAACCACTGGTGAAGGGAGAATGGTTGGACTGGATGATCCTGTGGGTCTTTTCCAACCTTTGCGATTCTTTGATTCTATGTATGACTGTTGAAGTCACTGGGGAGATGCTCGCACATCCACACAGGAGCGTAAGTACTCTTTGGCTTTTTAGGGGACGAAGTATCAGTCAGTGGGCAAAATACAGTGTGAGGGCGATCATTTTGCTTCTCAAATCTTCCTACTGCTGATGTTATCTACAGTGACGATGGCTCACATCCTTTGAGCGAGGAAATGCAAAACTGAGCCAAATGAGAAGCCAGTGAGTGTTTGGTGTCCCCTACTACCCTCCATCAAATGAGGCAGTAGAAAGAGCAAAAGGTTGACTGTTGGACACTCATCTTAGTGCATCTTAGAGCTTCACTGACCCAGACCTTAGAAGTGATTCTTTCTGCACAAGCTGACAGGTCAGCCCTCGCCTCCTGTGGTAGTGCCGTGGTGCCAGAAACACCCAGCAGGACTCTGTCATCAGTCCGTGCTGTTGTGTCACAAGGAACAAGTAGTGAGACTGCAGAACCATCAGAGTAAAGCACTGCCAGGGTGAGTGCCAGTGCAGGAGTCAAGGTGAGTGTCTGCAGCCTGCAGGGAAAAGGAGGCAAGCGTAGGACTGCGTAGAACAGCCTCTGGTGCAGATGGCCAACAGCACTGGCAAGGCTGGAGGGCCCCAACAGGAAACCAAGGTCTTGGTCAGCTTGGCTGCGGCAGTTGTGTCTGCTGCTGATGCTCCGGAGGGCACACGTTGTCCTCGTGACACTGGGGCCTCCTTGTTTCCTTGCAGCCCTGTAGGGAGGCCAGTAGGTGTAGTATCATTCTCCCTCCCAGAACGCTGCCCACCCACATCCCACTGACCGTGGGAGAGCGTTGGGCCATCTGTGAGGGACAGGACCACCCTTTCCCAGAGGCTGCAGCTATGGCTTAACCCTTCTGTTTCATCAAACAAACCAAGGGCTTTCCTCAACCTCAAAGCACCTGCACAGGGCCTTTGCCTGCCTGTAATCACGGTCTCCAGTTATCTGCTCTAACACGTCTCTGGGGAGGCTTTGTTGGTAATGGCCCCACAGGGACCAATTAATACTCCAATACTCTCCAACATTTCTGGACAGCATTTTGGCTGCACCTTCACCAGTTGGCTACAGCAGTCTTCTCTCAGTAGCTGAATCTCAACAGACACCACATACGCTGTGGGGCTCATTACAGTGCTGAAAGACCTAACAAGCCATTTCCCTCCAGTCTTCAAGACTTGCTCATGAGGGAGGTCTCAGTGTGGCAGATAAGGTTTTCAAGGAGCACAGTCCAAAAAAGGAGTTGTCATCTGTAAGGGTATTTCTTCTTACAGCAGACACCGAGATGTCACTGAGTGCAGCACAACTCCTGTGACACGGATGGCAGCTCCGTCAGGGAGAGGGAGGTACAGCCAGCATGGGGATAGCATTGCAGGGATCCAAGAGGGAAATGTAGTCAGTGAGAGCTGATAACTGGACAGTGACTGCAACAGACAAAGATGGGAATTAATGCAGGTGGAGGAGAAAGAAGCCGGTGCAAGAGGAGGGATGCAGGGGGCCAGTTGTGTGGTCGGTGCTGGTCCGGCTGGGTGTGGGGGAGGCGTGGGAGGGAGCTGATTCCCCTGCAGGACCCAGGACTACAACCTCAGGATAAGATGCCTCAACTGATTCAGCGGAATCCTGTCCAGGTGGCTGCAGGGAGATGGGGCGGGGGGGGGGGGGGGGGGGGGGGGGGGGGAGTGGGAGGAGCAACCCAGCAGCACAGGGGCCTTCTGCTGCTAGGGGTGCTGCATGGGGCTGGGGGCTCAGAGCTGCACTGCATGCTCGGGGCGTTGCAGAGGGGACTTTTCAGGAAGGAGGACCAAACGTGGGACTTTCTGCCCTGTGTTCATTTTCCTACCCTTCTTCTGAGCAAGCCCCCTTGCATCCTCTCCCACCAAAGAGACACCTCTGCCTTCAGGGCAGCGTGGTCCACGGCATGAAGCGCCTCCTCTGCAGCCAGAGCTCCAGCAGAGCAGAGCTGCATCTCTCCAGGCCTGAGCTCATTTCCTTCTGCAGCGCACGGGGGCTGAGAGCAGCTGCTCGGGGCTGTGGACAGCACAGTCTGTGAGGCTGGGAAGGAGCTGAATTTCTCTGAATGAGATGCCATCACGAGGACACTTGGCTCTCTCTCGAAGAGAGATGTCCTTCCAAGCTGGTGAGCTGCCCTGCAGGATGCTAATCTCTCCCATAGCATCTCTGTGTTCCCTGAAAGCCCAGGGAGAGATGCTAAGAGAGATGTCACATTCTAAAAGTGAAACCAAGCACTCCTGCCACTTCACAATGGACCCACCTGGGTGGGTCAGGACTGCTTTCTCCAGAGTCCGCGGGCAGAGGCCTCTCCTCTTCCTTACATACTCAAACTCATGGAAAAAAATCTCAAGCCTCACCTAAGCTTGGGAAGCCTCACCTAACCTGGGAAGCCTCACCTAACTTGCCTTTTTCTCTCCTTTGACGATTAGCCATGTCCAGGAGCGGCAGATGCCCAACAGCAGCTCCATCAGCGAGTTCCTCCTCCTGGCGTTGGCAGACACGCGGCCGCTGCAGCTCCTGCACTTCTGGCTCTTGCTGGGCATCTACCTGGCTGCCCTCCTGGGCAACGGCCTCATCAGCACAGCCGTAGCCTGCGACCACCGCCTGCACACCCCCATGTACTTCTTCCTCCTCAACCTCGCCCTCCTCGACCTGGGCTCCATCTCCACCACTGTCCCCAAAGCCATGGCCAATGCCCTCTGGGACACCAGGGCCATCTCCTACACTGCATGTGCTGCCCAGGTCTTTCTGTTCTCATTCTTGTTGTCAGCCGAATTTTACCTCCTCACTCTCATGTCCTATGACCGCTACGTTGCCATCTGCAAGCCCCTTCACTACGGGACCCTCGTGGGCAGCACAGCTTGTGCCAGCCTGGCAGCAGCTGCCTGGGGCACTGGGCTTCTCCATGCTCTGCTGCACACTGCCAATACCTTTTCACTGCCACTCTGCCGAGGCAACACCGTGGACCAGTTCTTCTGTGAAATTCCTCACATTCAAAAGCTCTCTTGCTCGTACCCCTACCTCAGGAATCTCAGTCTTACGACATTCAGCGTATTTTTGTTTTCGGGGTGTTTTGTTTCCATTGTGCTTTCTTACGTGCAGATCTTCAGGGCTGTGCTGAGGATGCCCTCCGTGCAGGGACGGCACAAAGCCTTTTCCACGTGCCTCCCTCACCTGGCCGTGGTCTCCCTCTTTATCAGCACTGGCCTCTTTACCTACCTGAAGCCCCATTCCATCTCCTCCCCAGCCATGGATGTGTCGGTGGCAATTCTGTACTCGGTGGTGCCTCCAGCAGTGAACCCCCTCATCTACAGCGTGAGGAACCAGGCACTGAAGGGTGCCATCTGGGAACTGTTGTTATGGATGTTTTCCAGTAATCACAAAGACTCCATCTCTCTCCGCAGGTGACTTCTAATGTATCCCACTCTAAGCTTGTGCTCGGTTGTTTTCCATTAGTATGTTTCTTTCTTTCATACATCTTTCATCTTTTCTAACTACTTGTCCTGCTTTCTATGCAGCAAAGGAAGTACATGGGCAGTGAGTGTTCTGGGGGTCCTGAAATGTGTGTTTGACACAAAGAGAAGATATTTTCTCTTGTGCAGAGGTTCTCCACTGTGGAAAGGGGATTTAGCTGGGGGTCCTGAGGGAATAAGAGCCGGCCGTGAGCCAGCACTGCGCTCCTGTAGCCTGGGTGGCCAATGGTACAACAGAGGGGTGTCCAGCAGGGACAGGGAGGTGATCGTCCTCCTCTACTCAGCCCTTGTAAGGCTCCATCTGGAGCGCTGTGTCCAGGCCTGGGGAAACCAGCGCAAGGAAGACATGGAGCTGTTGGAGCAGGTCCAGAGGAGTGCCACAAAGATAATCAGAGGGCTGATGAAAGACTGTGGGAGTTGGGATTGTTTAGCTTGGAGAAGGAAGGGTCCGGAAAGACCTCATTGCGATCTTGTGATACCTGAAAGGAGCTTACAGGCAGGAGAAGGGCTGACTTTTTATGCTGGAAGATAGCGATAAGACAAGGGGCAATGGATTTGAACTGAACGAGGGGAGGTTTATGTTGGATGTTGTGAAGAGATCCTCCACGCAGAGGGTGGTGAGGCACTGGAAGAGGCTGCCCAGAGCATTTGTGGATGCCTCATCAGTGGAGGTGAGTGGAGTGGCCAGGCTTGATGTGTTCCTGGCAGTCTGGTCTTGCGGTTGGCAAGCCTGCCCACAGCACAGGTTTGGAACTAGATGATCCTTCTGATCTTTCCAACACAAGCCATTCTGTGATTCAATGATTCAGTGGATATAACTTGGACTTAATAAAATCTACTTTGACAGAACTATGCCTCTTGCTTTCCTTTGCTGTCAATTAACCATATCCATCTGTGTCGTCATGGTGTTTTTCCTGCGTGTCAGGAAGCTGGGAATTGGTGCCTAGTGCTAACTCTAACCCATAGACTAAACCTTTAATCTAACCCTAACCCCAACCCTAACTCCTAAGCCAAAACTCCAACTCCTAACCTTAAAGTCTAACCTTAACCCTTTCTTGTCCTAAACTTCAACCTAAACTCAAACTCTTCCCCCTAAACACTAACCCTCATCACAGCCCTCGCCCTAACACTAACTCAAGTGCTAGCACTTCACCTAACACTAAATCTAATCCTTAGTGCTAGCCCCAGCCCTAACTCTTCTTTTTAACCTCACCCTAACACTCAACCCTGTCCCTGACCCTCCGGTTGGTTGGCAGCTGGTTATCAGGTGGGGTAAATCAGGCTGCTGCTCTTTCAAGTCACTTCCCAAGATGGATGGAATTCTCAGCATGAGTCGGACACAACATGTTGACATACAAACGTTTCATAAGGGCTGCTCATCAAGGCGCTGTCATAGAGAAGAAGTCTCGCCGTGAACTGTGGAGAATTCCGGAAGATCCTAACAAGCACTGGAAGATCCAGGCAGGCTTCTGAAGCGCAAGCAGTCCGGGAAGCACAGTTGGCAGTACGTAAGTCAGGGAGGGAGGATTGGGAGGGATACCTGTGAGAAGTAAAGTGATGGCTGAAGGCCTTAGTAAGTCACTGCAACCGTATGTGAGCCCAGAAATTGAGAGAAAAATGCATCTGGAAGTGAATAAGGAGGAAGAGACTTATCCTGGGAACACGGCAGGAAGGAAGGCCCCTCCTGTGCTGATCAGGGGAAAATGACAAGTTTCTATCTGGTGCGCGTGGCTCTGCATGTGGGATGTGGCATATTTGCTGCGGGCAGCAATTGTGCTCAGCCATGCCCATCAGCTAGCTGACCTGGTTCTTCTCCTCCCTTTTCCCTCCCTTGAGTACACGTGAGTGCACTTCCAGCAGCATCCATGACTGTGGAGGAAGCCCAATTCTCCTGCAGTGTTGGCTCAGCGCTGCAATGGAAGAGGGAAGAGTTTGTGAGACACGGGGGAGTACAGGGCCAGCGCTTGGCCATGCTGCTGAATGAAGCACAGCTGGATCAAGCCCTGAGTCAAGGTGCCAGGCAAGAACCAAAACAGCTGTAGCAACAAATCTCTGTGTAATAAATGCGTCATAAAGAACTCCTCCTTTTCAGAGTTTTGAGGGTTGTCTATAAATCCTCGTCATTTATTTTTCATAAGCCACGGACATATAGCAGCAAGATAACGACTCTTACATTTTATCCCCACGTAGATTTATAAAACCATTAAAAACAAAATCAGTTGTAAGTGACCTTCAGAGATCATCTAGTCCAACTGCCTGACCACTTCAGGGCTAACCAAAAGTGAAAGCACGTCATGCAGGGCTTTATCCAAATGTCCCTTGAGCACCAGAGGTCACGGGGCAAGAACCTGTAAAGGAAGCCTTTCCTGGGGTCTATTTGGAATGCAGTAAGTTGGGAGATGAAAGAGAAGCAGAGGGTTTTTGTGTCCTGACTTGAGACAGCTACTGATGTATGGGCTGCATAGGTAGACAGTGAGCAGCATCAAAAACAGGCCGAATGGCCGGACCAGTCGGAGTGGTGGTCAGTGGCACAAGGTTTTGCAGGAGGCCAGTAGCTGCAGGTGTGCTGCAGGGCTTCATAATGGGCCTGGTCCTATTTGACATTGTCATTCATGTTCTGTGATGCTGTTCATCAACAGTGATGCTGTTCCAGACGTATCCCTTAATTCCTTAAAGAATTGATTGGGATCGTCGTCCTGGCTGGGTGGCATGTAGTAGGCAACCACTTTACTTCCTTGTCCCTTAATCAGTGCCCAGAGGCTCTCCACCACCTCACAGCCAACTGTAAGCTCCATGCAGAGCTCACGTGGGACACCGAGGGCACAGCCTTCTGCTGGCTGGATACAAGTGTTGCTTGAAGCAGACAGGACAAAGCCCTCCCTCCATGCCCCCCTGGGTGAACGCCCATCCCCAGAATGGCAGTCCCTCTCCTCCATACCCCCCTCTGAAATGCTCCTGTTCCTGCAGACGGGGCGCTGCGCTCACAGCTCTGCAGGGATTCACGTCTGCAACAGAAGGACTTTCCCCACAGCAGAGGGAAAGCAGGGAAGTTCAGGAGGAGGGGAAAAAAATGGAGTTTTCTAACCCTTAGTGCAACAAAACATGACGTGTGACAAAACAGTGGGGGACATCAGCAGTTCAAGTGATTTTTCAGGGAGTAAAAGTGGAAAAACTTCTTCATTTTTATTTCCTTCTCAGAGAAAACCTGCTCATTGCTTCTGAGAACATGGTGATGTAAAACAAACAAACAAACAAACAAACAAACACAAAATAGTGAGAATGCCTACTAAACTAAATGATACTTCCAACTAAAAGGAAAGAGAAGAGACATGACTGATGCCACTTGACAGAAATTAGTGGATGCAGCTTAAAATTAAACCATCCCAGCTCCTGGCTGGGCTGCTGCCTCCTGTTGCTGGGGATCCCCTCGCCTCCCAGCTGCTAGTTTCCTCCCCACGCATTGGGCTCCTCCAACCCCCAGGGCCCTGCTGTACCTCTCCTGCACCAGACCAGGCCCCAGCTCCCTGGCATGGAGGAAGCAGCGATCCTCACTACTGCAATCATCATCTCCTTGCAGCTTGCTGGGGGTCAGGGAGCCTTCACAGAACCTCACCTGAGGACATGGGCAAGCTCCTGCTGGCTTCACTAGCTCACCAAAACCAGCCTCCACTTCCTGCAAACTGCATTCCAAGCACAGCAGCTTTAGCTGAGCCCAGCAAATGTGAAGGCCCTGCTGCAGGAGGTCTCGGGCACACCTTCCCAAGGTCAAAGCAAAACCCTTCATGCTCAAAAGGGATCACTTACAAGGCAAGCATGCATTGGAGAGCGCTCTGATATCCCAGTGCTGGGCAGGTGAGCTGCTTGCGCACACTGTGGCTTTGCACTGCCTTCTGCTTCCAACACCGCCTGAAACTTGGGATGGTGCATTTAGGAAGAACAAGCTCAGCTTTCTGTGGGTCTACTGGAGACAACCGAAGCTTGGTGTCTCACAGCTGCCCCAAGCTCCTGATTAAAGCATTCAGGAAGACCAGCAGAACCTACATGCAGCACGGTTAGGAAGGATGATAGGGTTGTGTGAAAGAAATGGCTTCCCCAGAAGCAAGCAGTGGGCTGGAGTCGGCACCCAAACCAAAACCTGCTTGCACCTTTCCCTCTCCTCATTCCACACGCTGACATTCACTTTAAGAACAAGAAACAAGACTACAGTGAAGAAAGCTCCAGAACAACTCAGCTACTTTATTCACCCCCTTCCCTTTCCACTACCGATGATTCTCAGAAAACCTCCAGGAGCCACGTTACTGCTCTCCTGACCCTTCTCTCACGTTCATCAGTGCACTCAGAAATTACAGGTTCACCACAAAAAGCCACAGGTGGTGTCCAGGCTGGGGCTTTGACTGAAGCTCTTCACGCGTTTGAGGCTCTGCAGGATCTGTATCTTTAGCGGCAGTGCTGGTAGGTAACAGGGCTGGAACTGCTTCTGAAGGTTCCCAGAGTCTTGGGGTGCTTCTACAGCCCCTGGGCTCTGTGGATGTGCTTGTGGGTGTTGAGTTGAGATCTGCGTTTAAAGCTCTTTGCACACTCCGGACACTGAAAGAATCTCTCCTGTGTGGATGCGCTGTTGGCGCTTCAATGCAGAACTGCTTTTGAAGCTCCTCCCACACACAGGGCACTGAAAGGGTCTCTCTTCTGCATGGATGTGCTGGTGGAAGGTGAGGTGGGAAGCCCTTTTGAAGCACTTGTGACAATCTTGTTATGTCACTGCTAAATCACTGCAGCATAGCTGTATTATATCCATAAATATAAAACTGTTATCAGCATAGTGTCAAGTTTGGAAGTAACATATAAAGCAAAGGAGAACTGAACCGCTCCTCCCTGAATCAAAAACGACCAAAAAATATTCCACAGTATTTCTGGCAACACTGCTGGCTCACGTTCAGTCTAGCATCAATCAATACCCCCAGGTCCATTTCCTCTACAATAATGGCTCACATTCCTCAGGTAAGGAAGTGCAGAACCGGAAGGCGTTAATGGGATGGTACGCACACCTCAAATAAATGGGATGTCTTACTTGAAACAAACACAAAAATCAAACAACAAAACATCCTACCAAACGGAGAGTATTTTTTCTTCTCCTGAGAAGAGAGAGTATCTGACAGCATTGCAGCCAAACCAGCCTGTGACAGTCAGACCACTGACACCAACTGCCATGCCTCTCTCACCAGACATCCAGCTAAACGCACTGCTTGGTGGTTCTGTGCCAGGGCTGTCTTCTCACCACAAGCTGCACATCACTCCGCTGAATGGCAGCACTACTGGTGTGAAAAGCTGTCCTAGAGAATCACGGGGCATTGGACAAATGGACCGCTGCCCAGGGGGGCGCCTGTGCCATCATCAGCACAGATTGGTGTGGATGCATTCCTGATGTTTCCAACATGGAATTCCCATGACGACACAGATGGGGAACCAAATGGTTCGAATCTACCCGCTGACTGTGTCCAGACAATCAGCCCAATCTCCATGGCTCTCCTTGCTCGAGGTGTTGAGGAGCTGTAAGGCATGCCTGACTGCCAAAGGGCAGATCTGTGCTGAGGAGCTTTGCAGTCTCCCACAGCTGTTGTGGGATGGCTGAAGGACGTGGCAAAAGAGACTGGAGTGAGTTGTGAAAAAGGGAAGGCTATTGCCTGTGTGGTGGGAGTGTGGGAATTGAATGTTGTTCCCCAATCAGAACAAGATAAGAATTTGGTTAATTTCATGGCCTCTGCTACCATTAGGGTCCTTTATTACAATTAATACCTCTTTTCAGGGGTCTTTCTACTTTAGCAGGGTTCTCTGGTACTTTGCATTGCTCGTCCTCTAGATAAACCTTCCCCAGAAACGCATACTCAGTATATAAGTAAAATAGTATATACATACATATAGATATAGAGATATCCATCGAGATTAGGTAGATGGAGTAAGTTACAAGCACAAAGACTGAAGCTCCTGTCTTTCCAGCTTTCTGAAACACATCTGGGCCTTCAGTTAAAGGCCAGGTAGACGTAATAGATATCTTTACAAATCACAAACCCCTTGATGTTGGAAAACTGCTAGCTTTTGGTGCTGGATAGACAGGACCTGAGCAACAGAGAATTAAAGGAGGAGAAGTTGAACAATTAACAGCATACATATATATGCTAGTAACAACATATGTACAGACTGCGTGAAAAAAGATATATGTCACACACATTTCAAGAACGTCCTGCACAAATTAAAAGGACAACTCCTTAGGGAGTGCCTGAAGAACGTATTTAGGAACATCTGGCACCTCCCTCCATACTCTTTGTCTAACAAAGACTCTGAAGAAAATCACCACATCAGTACGAATGAGAAGGGTACTGAGACATGTTAGAGACAAAAGGACTGCTGCTGACTGACACCACATGACACACGAATTAACAAGTGATTAACAAATGTAAACCTTTTGATAAGATTGTGAACCTGGAGCACCCAGCCAGTGGGGAAACGGGAGGCAAGGGGTGTGTGGGGGGGGAAACAAGGTACAAAAGCTGTCATGTCCGTACCCATAAGCACGCTCTTCTGCTTCTGGGATGCCTGCCATTGCAATTGGGAATAAAGTCTGCTTTCTCAGAGATACTGTCCTGACAAAATTATTTGGATATTTCCAACAGTTGGAAAGAAATGGACACATGAGGGAAGGGAAGGGAAGGGAAGGGAAGGGAAGGGAAGGGAAGGGAAGGGAAGGGAAGGGAAGGGAAGGGAAGGGAAGGGAAGGGAAGGGAAGGGAAGGGAAGGGAAGGGAAGGGAAGGGAGAGGAAAGGGACGGGAGGGGGGTACCCCAACTCCTCCACGCTCAGATCCACCCAACATCCCCCCACCCGCACATTCCTTCCCCTCCCCCCACCGGGGAGAAGGTGCACGGCCCGGAGAACAAAGAGCAGTGCCCACAAGGGACGGGGCTGCCTGGCCGACACAGGACTGCTCAGCACGTGAGCGATAGGAGCCCGGAGATACAACTTGACGTACACAGACCCTCCTTAAGGAAGGCGGTGAGGTGCTTTTTGTTCCCAAGGAAACGCAACCAAATGCTGTGTGCCACACTGCCCAAACCCAGCGGCCCGGCCCAGGCAGTCGTCCCAGCCCAACTGAGCCCGGAACTCCTCTTCCCTCACGGCCACGGACGGCGTGTCTTCCGGCGGGGCGGGACGGGACGGGACTCAGCCTTCGCTTGGCTCCGCTGCTCTGTGTCCCCCACGCCTCGCTCTGCCCTGCCCTGCCCTCCCCTCTCCTGCTCTCCTCTTCTCCCCTCCCCTCCCCTCCACTGGAGGTCTCTCCGAGGGGCGCCGTTGCCGCTGTGTCGCCTCCCGGGCTGCTGCTCCCGGCTCATCCCGGGACGGCGCTCAGCCCTGTGGGCAGAGACGGAGCCGTCGGTGCCGCTTCCAGGAGAACGGCCGCCTCTTCCCAGCAGAGCAGGTGAGGCGGAGCGGGGCGGAGCGCGTCACCCTTTCCTCCCTCACCCCGTGGCAGCGTGGGCACGGCGTTTCCATTTGCCATCCATTTGGGTGCTGCTGGGGAGGAAGAGCGGAGGATCACACAGTGGCCCGGGTTGGAAGGGACCTCGCGGTTCATGAAGCTCCAACCCCGCTGCTGCTATCAGGGCCACCAACCTCCACGTTTCATAGCAGCCCAGGCTGCCCAGGGCCCCATCCCGCCTGGCCTTGAACACCACCAGGGATGGACGGGGCATCCACAGCCTCTCTGGGCAGCTGTTCCAGCACCTCACCGCTCTCAGAGTAAAGAACCTCCCCCTGACACCCAACCTGCAGCTGCCCTCCTTCAGCTTCAAACCATTTCCCCTTGTGCTGCTGTTATCTGCCCTTTCACAGAGTTGCCTCCCCTCCCCTCCTGTTTATGGGCTCCCTTTAGGTCCTGGAAGGCTGCAATGAGGTCACCCCTCAGCCTTCTTTTCTCCAGGCTGAACAAGCCCAGCTCCCTCAGCCTGTGTTTGTAGCCCTCTGATCATCTTTGTGGCCCTCCTCTGCACCCTCTCCACCAGCTTTCTCTCCTTTGTGTACTGGGGGCTCCAGGCCTGCACAAAGTACTGCAGATGGGGCCTCCGGAGGGCAGAGTAGAGAGGGACAATCAGCTCCCTGTCCCTGCTGGCCACCCCTTTTCTGCTAGAGCCCAGGATGCCGTTTGCTTTCCAAGCTGCAAGAGCGCACTGCTGGCTCACGTGAAGTCTTTCATCCCCCAGAACCCCCTGGTCCTTCTCTGCAGGGCTGCTCTCCAGAACTGCTCCTCCCAGTCTGTATGTATGCCTGGGATTCCTCGGGCGCCAGTGCCAAACCTTGCACTTTGCGGTGTTGAACCTCATGAGGTTCACCCGGGCCCCCCTTTCAAGCCTGTTGAGGTCCCTCTCAATGGCATCCCTTCCTTCCACCGTGTCAACCGCAGCGCTCAGCTGGGTGTCTCCAGCAAACTTCTGCATTCAGTCTGATGAGGCGGTGTCGGACTTGCAGTCCGAGTTACAGTGGGGAGGGATTTACTCCCCCGGTCCCCAGCTGGAGGTTTAGGGATGCAGGGCTCAGGGAGGTGAGAAATACTGGAGTCCTGGCTGCCAGTGGAGACTGAGGCCAAGAACTCATTCAGTACCTCCGCCTTCTCTTCATCCGTTGAGGCCACTTCTCCTTTTGCATTTTGCAAAAGACGTCAACAGTAAAAGCCCCGTAAGTGTGGCCTAAAGGATTGTGGGTGAGAATGAGAGATCTTTGTTGTTTGTCCAAATGTGCTGTAACATCAGAACTTCCAGCCTGTGCCGCAGCAGAAAAGGAGTATTGGGGAACGTCGGTGGTTTTTGGTTCACGGAGGTGAGCAGCTGCATGAAGTACATGCACAGCAGCCTCCCTGTTTCTGTGGGGGTTGGGAACAGCGTTTTGTGGCAATTTATGATTGCAGAGTGAGTGTGTGACATACGTTTCTCACCTGGGAGCCAACAGTGGCTTTGGCAGTTTGATACGCAACAGCTGGTTCCATTTCCATTGGTAATCCTAACACTGCTGCCCGAACTGCACGCTCAGCTTCCCAGAACCGCGTTGGATTGACACTGGCTCAAGGAGTCCCAAGGCTCAGTGTGTGCCCACATCCGACCTAGCCTTCTCAAGGCACAAAGGTAAGGAGCGTCACTGCACTTTGATCTACTCCTAATCCACTCTTGATCAGGGGATAACGTCAAAGAGATCATATGTACATAATCACTTAAAGATATAACCTTAGAGAAGCTCACAAAGCTCCAAAGTAACCACGAGTCTCTTACAGAAGATCTGTATCAAGAAGGATTCTCGACATCAAGCTGCGAGGGATCTCTGTGCAGGTGTGACCTCGAGAGCCATCCCTGCTCGAGGGCAGATCCTGTCGTGCAGCGCGCTGCTGTGCAGGAGAGCTCGAGGGGTGCTTGGGCTGCTCCCTGTTTTGGGGTGAGGTGACCCTCTCTCTTGTCCCTGCAGGCTCCAGTTCAGCTTGTGCCTTCCAGGCGTGATCGTCCCTGGCTGCAGGAGAGCAGCAAATGGCCACAGCACATCGGTGTCAGGTAGGGGCTGTGGGAAGCAGGCAGGAGAGGCCAAGGGGCGAGGGATGTGAATGCAGGGGGAGAGGGAGGTGCCCTCAGCCAGCATGCGTGTGCTGGGGCCGGAGAAGCGGCTGGGACGGGAGTTTGTGTCGTGTGCGAGCTGCTTCCCTGGGCCTTGGCTGTTGCCAGCAAGGAGCCTCTTTGCTTGCAGGAGCCCGTGAGCTTTGCGGAGGTGGCCGTGTATTTCAGCAGGGAGGAGTGGGCGCTGCTGGACCCTGCGCAGCGAGCGCTCTACCGGGACGTGATGCTGGAGACGTACCAGTGCGTGGCCTGGCTGGGTGAGGGCTTTGCTGCCTTTCCTCCTCGTTTGGGCTCCTTGGACTGTGCTGAATGAGCCTCTGCATGCTGAGCCTAGAATAATCTCTCTGCAGTTACTTCTTGACCAATACCACAATAATAGCAAGAAACGACAGACAGAGATGTGTGAGGTTTTAAGGGCTTAGTGTGCCTAACACTCTGTTAAAAGCCCCTGGGTGAGTGCTGGCAAGCAGGCAGCAGCCTGGAGGAGGAGGATCAGCTTTCTGCAAACAGCCCTTGTGTTGCTGAATTGCATGATGCCCCCAGCTCCAGCAGCCAGTTCACTCCCAGGTTACTCCTTTAGCATTTATTGGCTCTCTATTCCTATCCCATCAACACTTTTGAAGCCTTGAGCGTAGAGCAGTTGGGAAAAAATTGAAGTAAATGTTCTAAAGTATACGTGGTTGCCCGCTATCATTTACCGTGGGGATGGACACACTGCAAAGTTTTTGGGCAAGCACCTACACCAGAATCAGGGGAACACTCTCATCTCCATATTTCTGTCATCGAAGCTCCACTTCCAGGCCCCAAACCCGGGCTGATCTCCCTGCTTGAAGGAGGGGAAGACCCCTGGATCCCAGATGTGCGTAGCCCGGAGGCCGTGCCAGGAGACCTGAGCCCAGGTGAGTTGCTGGAGGGAGGGAAGGAGGAGGCTGGGGCTGGAAGAGTCCTCTCTGTCTGTGTTTTATTTTGGGCACCGTGTGCTATTTCTGGATTTCCTCTTTCCTCCAGCAGGAACTGGGATTACAGATATACTGGAGGATGTGCAGGAAAGTGGTGTGGCCGAAAGGCGGTGGGGTAGTGCCTGTGTGGGAGAAATCAGAAGGGATGTCCCAGGAGGCCTGGAGCAAGGTCAGGGTGAGCACATCAAGAAGGCACTGGGAGAGCATGTGGAAGAGAAAGGAAGGAGCCCACTGGACTTCAACATAGGTGAAAAGCAGGCGGAAGGACCCAGGAGCAAGGATGTGTGTCTGATAAAAAAGCAGAATCCATGCAGTGCGTGTGGGAAAAGCTTGGAAATAGATTCCAGTGTCATTAACCACCAGTGCATGCACGCAACGAAGAGCCTGTACAAGTGCTCTGAGTGTGGGAAGAACTTCGAACAGAGATCCAAACTGACACGCCTCCAACGCATTAACGCAGGATGGAGGCCCTACATGTGCTGTGAGTGTGGGAAGAGCTTCAAAAGCAGTTCCCACCTCACCTGCCACCAACGCATCCACACAGGAGAGAGACCTTTTAAATGCCCTGAGTGTGGGAAGAGCTTCAAAAGCAGTTCCCATCTCTCCTGCCACCAACGCATCCACACAGGAGAGAGACCCTTTATGTGCTCTGTGTGTGGGAAGGGCTTCAAAAGGAGTTGTGAATTGAAGGTGCACCAGCGCATCCACACAGGGGAGAGACCCTACAAGTGTCCCGTTTGTGAGAAGAGCTTCAAAAGTAGTTGTGAATTGAAGCAGCACCAGTTCACCCACACAGAAGAGAGACCTTTTCAGTGTCCCAAGTGTGGGAAGAGCTTCAGCAGAAGATCTGCGTTAAAGCTGCACCAGCGCATCCACACAGGGGAGAGGCCCTACAAGTGCTCTGCCTGTGGGAAGAGCTTCAAAAGCAATTCAGAACTGAAGCTGCACCAGCGTACCCACACAGAGGAGAGACCCTACAAGTGCTCTGAGTGTGGAAAGAGCTTCAAAAGGAGTTCCCACCTCACCTGCCATCAGCACATCCACACAGGATAGAGACCCTTTCAGTGTTCTGCGTGTGCAAAGACCTTCAAAATCTGTTCTGAACTGAACCTGCAGCAGCGCATCCATACAGAGGAGAGACCAGTTCAGTGTCCCGAGTGTGGGGATATCTTCAAAAGAAGATCCGAGTTAAAGCTGCACCAGCGCATCCACACTGGGGAGAGGCCCTGCAAGTGCTCTGAGTGTGGGAAGAGCTTCAAAAGGAGTTCTGAGTTGAAGCAGCACCAGCAAACCCACACAGAGGTGAGACCATACAAGTGCTGTGAGTGTGGCAACTGCTACAACAGTTGGAGGGCCTGTGTGCTTCAGCATCATCAGCATGTGTGAGACGTGGTGGGAATGGCCCTGTGAGGGCTGTGCTGTGTGTGATGGATGGCTCTGGGCTCTGCAGGCTGGAGATCCACTCAGGGCAGAGACCGTAGAAGTGCCTGCACTGCAGGAAGAGCTTCATCCAGAGCTCAATCCTTGTTAAAGGGTAAAAAAAATCCATGTTAGTCCACATGAGAGCTCCCCTTTGACCTTGAAGGTTTTTGCTTTGACCTTGGGAAGGTGTGTCTGAGCAATGTGCTGGCCCTTCTGCAGCAGGGCCTTCACATTTGCTGGGCTCAGCTAAAGCTGCTGTGCTTGGAATGCAGTTTGCAGGAAGTGGAGGCTGGTTTTGGTGAGCTAGTGAAGCCAGCAGGAGCTTGCCCATGTCCTGCGTTGCAGTTCTGTGAAGGCTCCCTGACGTCCCAGCAAGCTGCAAGGAGATGATGATTGCAGTACCAAGGAGCGCTGCTTCCTCCATGCCAGGGAGCTGGGGCCTGGTCTGGTGCAGGAGAGGTACAGCAGGGCCCTGGGGGTTGGAGGAGCACAATGCGTGGGGAGGAAACAAGCAGCTGGGAGGCGTGGGGATCCGCAGCAACAGGAGGCAGCAGCCCAGCCAGGAGCTGAGATGGTTTAATTTTAAGCTGCATCCACTAATCCTGTCAAGTGGCATCAGTCACGTGTCTCCTCTCTCCTTTTAGGTTCCCCCAAAAGGCATTCTCACTATTCTGTTTTTTTTTTTTTTTACATCACCATGTTCTCAGAAGCAATGAGCAGCTTTTCCGTGAACAGGAAATAAAAAAAAATATAAAAAAAGTGGTTGCCTACTACATGCCACCCAGCTAGGACGATGATCCCAATCAATTCTTCTTTAAGGAATTAAGGGACATGTCTGGAACAGCATCACTTGCCCTAGGCACTGTAGTCCATCAGTGCTGGTCACTTGTTAAGAGGCAGCTCGTAAGAGCACAGGTGCAGGCACTTTCAAAGTGTTGCAAGTGAAGAAGCGGAGTAGAAGTGCAGCTCCTCTGAGCAGAGATTTGCTTTGATGACAGATTTACTCCTCTAATTCACCAGGGGAAGAAGCCCAATAAAGCTTCTGCTAAGGATTCTCACAGTATCCTTGTCGCCAAAATGTTTGGCATACAGCTGACCGAGAGCACAATGTGTGAACCACGGGCTGATGGGACGGCGTCACAGTCCCATAGGAAATGGAGTTACATCAGGCTGGTGGCCCATCTCTAGTGAGATTCCCGATGCCACCATTTTGATGCCAATTCCCTTCAGTGTTTTTATAAATGATCTGCATGGCACTGTTTCCCAAATTCTTAGAGTAATCTGGGGACGTGTGGGTTACGTGAGTGGAGAGTGAGGAGGACTGAGAATCGTCTGAGTAGCAGAGCTCATAGGATTGTCTTCAGTGGGGCAGATTGTCTTGAGTTTAGGACAAGAAAGGGTTAAGGTTAGACTTTAAGGTTAGGAGTTGGAGTTATGGCTTAGGAGTTAGGGTTGGGGTTAGGGTTAGATTAAAGGTTTAGTCTATGGGTTAGAGTTAGCACTAGGCACCAATTCCCAGCTTCCTGACACGCAGGAAAAACACCATGACGACACAGATGGATATGGTTAATTGACAGCAAAGGAAAGCAAGAGGCATAGCTCTGTCAAAGTAGATTTTATTAAGTCCAAGTTATATCCACTGAATCACAGAATCACAGAATGGCTTGTGTTGGAAAGATCAGAAGGATCATCTAGTTCCAAACCTGTGCTGTGGGCAGGCTTGCCAACCGCAAGGCCAGACTGCCAGGAACACATCAAGCCTGGCCACTCCACTCACCTCCACTGATGAGGCATCCACAAATGCTCTGGGCAGCCTCTTCCAGTGCCTCACCACCCTCTGCGTGGAGGATCTCTTCACAACATCCAACATAAACCTCCCCTCGTCTAGTTCAAATCCATTGCCCCTTGTCCTATCGCTATCTTCCAGCATAAAAAGTCAGCCCTTCTCCTGCCTGTAAGCTCCTTTCAAGTATCACAAGATCGCAATGAGGTCTTTCCGGACCCTTCCTTCTCCAAGCTAAACAATCCCAACTCCCACAGTCTTTCATCAGCCCTCTGATTATCTTTGTGGCACTCCTCTGGACCTGCTCCAACAGCTCCATGTCTTCCTTGCGCTGGTTTCCCCAGGCCTGGACACAGCGCTCCAGATGGAGCCTTACAAGGGCTGAGTAGAGGAGGACGATCACCTCCCTGTCCCTGCTGGACACCCCTCTGTTGTACCATTGGCCACCCAGGCTACAGGAGCGCAGTGCTGGCTCACGGCCGGCTCTTATTCCCTCAGGACCCCCAGCTAAATCCACTTTCCACAGTGGAGAACCTCTGAACACGAGATCTTCTCTTTGTATCAAACACACATTTCAGGACCCCCCAGAACACTTTGTACTTGCCCATGTACTTTCTTTGCTGCATGAAAGTATGCCGTATGCTATATGAAAGAAAGAAACATACTAATGGAAAACAACCGAGCACAAGCTTAGGGTGGGATACATTAGAAGTCACCTGCGGAGAGAGATGGAGTCTTTGTGATTACTGGAAAACATCCATAACAACAGTTCCCAGATGGCACCCTTCAGTGCCTGGTTCCTCACGCTGTAGATGAGGGGGTTCACTGCTGGAGGCACCACCGAGTACAGAATTGCCACCGACACATCCATGGCTGGGGAGGAGATGGAATGGGGCTTCAGGTAGGTAAAGAGGCCAGTGCTGATAGAGAGGGAGACCACGGCCAGGTGAGGGAGGCACGTGGAAAAGGCTTTGTGCCGTCCCTGCACGGAGGGCATCCTCAGCACAGCCCTGAAGATCTGCACGTAAGAAAGCACCATGGAAACAAAACACCCCGAAAACAAAAATAAGCTGAATGTCATAAGACTGAGATTCCTGAGGTAGGGGTACGAGCAAGAGAGCTTTTGAATGTGAGGAATTTCACAGAAGAACTGGTCCACAGTGTTGCCTCGGCAGAGTGGCAGTGAAAAGGTATTGGCAGTGTGCAGCAGAGCATTGAGAAGCCCAGTGCCCCAGGCAGCTGCTGCCAGGCTGGCACAAGCTGTGCTGCCCACGAGGGTCCCGTAGTGCAGGGGCTTGCAGATGGCAACGTAGCGGTCATAGGACATGAGAGTGAGGAGGTAAAATTCAGCTGACAACAAGAATGAGAACAGAAAGACCTGGGCAGCACATGCAGTGTAGGAGATGGCCCTGGTGTCCCAGAGGGCATTGGCCATGGCTTTGGGGACAGTGGTGGAGATGGAGCCCAGGTCGAGGAGGGCGAGGTTGAGGAGGAAGAAGTACATGGGGGTGTGCAGGCGGTGGTCGCAGGCTACGGCTGTGCTGATGAGGCCGTTGCCCAGGAGGGCAGCCAGGTAGATGCCCAGCAAGAGCCAGAAGTGCAGGAGCTGCAGCGGCCGCGTGTCTGCCAACGCCAGGAGGAGGAACTCGCTGATGGAGCTGCTGTTGGGCATCTGCCGCTCCTGGACATGGCTAATCATCAAAGGAGAGAAAAAGGCAAGTTAGGTGAGGCTTCCCTTGGCAAAACCCCGTACCATTCCTTGGTGACCTTCCTCCTGCCACAGAATCGATCCGACACTTTTTCTTTCTCTGAGGAAAATGCCTGTTCAGATCCACGACTTGAGATTTTTTTCCATGAGTTTGAGTATGTAAGGAAGAGGAGAGGCCTCTGCCCGCGGACTCTGGAGAAAGCAGTCCTGACCCACCCAGGTGGGTCCATTGTAAAGTGGCAGGAGTGCTTGGTTTCACTTTTAGAATGTGACATCTCTCTTAGCATCTCTCCACTTCATCTCCCTGGGCTTTCAGGGAACACAGAGATGCTATGGGAGAGATTAGCATCCTGCAGGGCAGCTCACCAGCTTGGAAGGACATCTCTCTTCGAGAGAGAGCCAAGTGTCCTCGTGATGGCATCTCATTCAGAGAAATTCAGCTCCTTCCCAGCCTCACAGACAATGTTGTCCACAGCCCCGAGCAGCTGCTCTCAGCCCCCGTGCGCTGCAGAAGGAAATGAGCTCAGGCCTGGAGAGATGCAGCTCTGCTCTGCTGGAGCTCTGGCTGCAGAGGAGGCGCTTCATGCCTTGGACCGCGCTGCCATGAAGGCAGAGGTGTTTCTGGGTGGGAGAGGATGCAAGGGGGCTTGCTCAGAAGAAGGGTTGGAAAATTAACACAGGGCAGAAAGTCCCACGTTTGGTCCTCCTTCCTGAAAAGTCCCCTCTGCAACGCCCTGAGCACGCAGTGCAGCTCTGAGCCCCCAGCCCCATGCAGCACCCCTAGCAGCAGAAGGCCCCTGTGCTGCTGGGGAGCTCCTTCCCCACCCGCCCCCACCCCCCCTTTCTCCCTGCAGCTACCTGGATGGTATTCAGCTGAATCAGTTGAGATGTCGTATCCTGAGGTTGTAGTCCTGTGTCCTGGAGGGGAATCAGCTCCCTCCCACGCATCCCCCACACCCAGCCGGACCAGCACCGACCACACATTTGGCCACCAGCAACTGGCCCCCTGCATCCCTCCTCTTGCACCGGCTTCTTTCTCCTCCACCTGCATTAATTCCCATCTTTGTCTGTTGCAGTCACTGTCCAGTTATCAGCTCTCACTGACTACATTTCCCTCTTGGATCCCCACAATGCTATCCCCATGCTGGCTGTACCTCCCTCTCCCTGACGGAGCTGCCATCCGTGTCACAGGAGTTGTGCTGCACTCAGTGACATCTCAGTGTCTGCTGTAATAAGAAAGAGCCTTAAATATGACAACTCCTTTTTTGGACTGTGCTCCTTGAAAACCTTATCTGCCACACTGAGACCTCCCTCATGAACAAGTCTTGAAGACTGGAGGGAAATGGCTTGTTAGGTCTTTCTGCACTGTAATGAGCCCCACAGCGTATGTGGTGTCTGTTGAGCTTCAGCTACTGAGAGAAGACTGCTGTAGCCAACTGATGAAGGTGCAGCCAAAATGCTGTCCAGAAATGTTGGAGAGTGTTGGAGTATTAATTGGTCCCTGTGGGGCCATTACCAACAAAGCCTCCCCAGAGACGTGTTAGAGCAGATAACTGGAGACCGTGATTACAGGCAGGCAAAGGCCCTGTGCAGGTGCTTTGAGGTTGAGGAAAGCCCTTGGTTTGTTTGATGAAACAGAAGGGTTAAGCCATAGCTGCAGCCTCTGGGAAAGGTGGTCCTGTCCCTCACAGATGGCCCAACGCTCTCCCACGGTCAGTGGGATGTGGGTGGGCAGCGTTCTGGGAGGGAGAATGATACTACACCTACTGGCCTCCCTACAGGGCTGCAAGGAAACAAGGAGGCCCCAGTGTCACGAGGACAACGTGTGCCCTCCGGAGCATCAGCAGCAGACACAACTGCCGCAGCCAAGCTGACCAAGACCTTGGTTTCCTGTTGGGGCCCTCCAGCCTTGCCAGTGCTGTTGGCCATCTGCACCAGAGGCTGTTCTACGCAGTCCTACGCTTGCCTCCTTTTCCCTGCAGGCTGCAGACACTCACCTCGACTCCTGCACTGGCACTCACCCTGGCATTGCCTTACTCTGATGGTTCTGCAGTCTCACTACTTGTTCCTTGTGACACAACAGCACGGACTGATGACAGAGTCCTGCTGGGTGTTTCTGGCACCACGGCACTACCACAGGAGGCGAGGGCTGACCTGTCAGCTTGTGCAGAAAGAATCACTTCTAAGGTCTGGGTCAGTGAAGCACTAAGATGCACTAAGATGAGTGTCCAACAGTCAACCTTTTGCTCTTTCTACTGCCTCATTTGATGGAGGGTAGTAGGGAACACCAAACACTCACTGGCTTCTCATTTGGCTCACTTTTGCATTTCCTCGCTCAAAGAATGTGAGCCATCGTCACTGTAGATAACATCAGCAGTAGGAAGATTTGAGAAGCAAAATGATCGCCCTCAGACTGTATTTTGCCCACTGACTGATACTTCGTCCCCTAAAAAGCCAAAGAGTACTTACGCTCCTGTGTGAATGTGCGAGCATCTCCCCAGTGACTTCAACAGTTGTATATAATCAGTTGGCCATGAAAACCAGAGAGCTCCTTGGCTGAGTGCTATTCCCTCTCAATTTCCGGGAAGCTGCTGACCCACTAGGGCAAGTGAGGCTCGTCTTGAGATACACCTTTAAACATTTAAGAATAATTAATTGGCATCACCGTCCAGTCTGAGAGGCTTCGAGTAGGCACCCACAGTGACATGCACATTCTTTCCTCATCCCTTAACCCATACACAGAGGCTGAAACCATGGCACTGCTAACTGTAAGTCCGTTCCATCCAGCCCATCAGTACATACAGCAACCCCATCCCATCTCACTGGCCCTGCATCTCCATCCTGCAGAGCCCAGAGCCATCCATCACACACAGCACACCCCTCACAGGGCCATTCCCACCACGTCTCACACATGCTGATGATGCTGAAGCACACAGGGCCTCCAACTTTCCATGTTTCTAACATGAAAAACCAGAAATGCATAACAGCCTTGTACATGGGCACCACGGGGGCTGGTCAATCTCTTGGGAGCTCTGCCTGTGCCTGCGCTGATTCCAGTGTGTGCAGAGGTGGAATATTTTCCCTCTCCTATCCCTCTCCTCATTCCACACGCTGACATTCACCTTAAGAACAAGAAACAAGACTACAGTGAAGAAAGCTCCAGAACAACTCAGCTACTTTATTCACCCCCTTCCCTTTCCACTACAGATGATTCTCAGAAAACCTCCAAGAGCCACGTTACTGCTCTCCTGTCCATTCTCTCACATTCGTCTGCGCACTCAGAAATTACTGAGAGCAACACACGCACACAGACACACAGAACATCCCCACACAGCCGCTTCTCCTAAGGAAATGGCATCAAAAAGCTGCAGGCAGGAAGAGCAGAAGAGGAACGTGGGCATGCTGAGAGAACTGCTTTGGGAAGCAAGGAAAGGCCATCTGAAGCTCCTGGGTTAAGTCCCTTCTGCAGAGGGAGCCAGCAATGCCATTTCCTTTGCCAGCTCTTCCTGTGTGGGGAGAAGCACAGGGGTCTACCCCATCCTTGGGCATCCTCAAGCTCTCTCTCCTGGAGCTTTCCCCATGAGAAATGAGGTGCCAGCCCTGAGAGAAACTCTTCCTGTAGGAGAGACACTTGCAGGGCCACCGTCTCACGTGGACTGGGCAATGCTTAACGAGGACTGAGCTCTGGATGAAGCTCTTCCTGCAGTGCAGGCACATCTATGGTCTCTGCCCTGAGTGGATCCCCTGGTGCTTGCTCAGCTGGGAGCTGTGGTTGAAGCTCTTCCCACACATGGGACGTTTGTAGACTTCTGCCACGACTGCCATCTCCTGCGAGGGAGGAGCTTCGTGCTCTGCACAAAGCCCTTCTCACACTCGAGGCATTTCTAAGGCTTCCTGCCACGTGAACTCACTGGTGCAGGCATGTCCTGGACTTCACCCAACTGCAGACACTCTGCTACCTCAGCAGGTTCGAGCTGTGGCCAAAGCTCTTCTTGCAGGCTGCACGTCTGTAGGGTTCCTCACGTGGATCCACTGGTGTGTGATGAGCTCCCAGCTCTGGACGGATCTCTTCCTGCAGTCAAGGCACTCACAGGGAATCTCCCCGGCGTTGGTTCTCTGGAGTGTACTGAGGGTTGAGCTCCAGATGAAGCTCTTCCCACACTCCCGGCAGACAGAATTTCTTCCTTCCTGGCGACGTATCGGCCCAGCTGAGGTTTCCTTTGGGTCCTCACCTGTTGTCCCACAGCAGGTGAGTGTCTACAGGGGAGATAAGAGGTGACTGTCCTTGCACACTGCCCTGGCAGAAACGTGCCACCTGGCAGAGGGTTTCCAGTGGCTGTGACACATCCCACTCTGGACTCTCCTTTGACTGTCCGCTCAACACCTTGACTGCAGCTGACAGAGAGCAACATGCAGAATTCGCATCCAAAGAGGAGAAAGAAGAGCAGCAGAGAAGAAGAAGGATTTTGGCTGCAGAGCTCTTCCTCTACTCAAGGGATTTGTAAGGTTCAAAACACAAAGCCACAGGTCGTAACCAGGCTGGGGTTTTGGCTGAAGCTCCTCACAAGTTTGAGACTCTGCAGGATCTGTACCTTCTGTGGCAGTGCCGGAAGGTAACGAGGCTGGAACTGCTTTTGAAGGTTCCCAGAGTCTTGGGGTGCTTCTACAGCCGTTGTGCTTTGTGGTTGCGCTTGTGAGTGTTGAGATGAGATCTGCGTTTAAAGCTCTTTGCACACTCCGGACACTGAAAGGGTCTCTGTCCTGTGTGGATGCGCTGGTGGCGCTTCAGTGCAGAACTGCTTTTGAAGCTCTTCCCACACTCAGGACACTGAAAGGGTCTCTCTCCTGTGTGGATGCGATGGTGGCAGGTGAGGTGGGAACTCCTTTTGAAGCACTTCCCACACTCAGAGCGCTTGTAGTGTCTCTCCTCTGTGTGGGTTCGCTGGTGCTGCTTCAAGTCAGAACTGCTTTTGAAGCTTTTCCCACACTCACAGCACTTGCAGGGCCTCCCTTAACTCGGATCTTCTTTTGAAGCTCTTCCCACACGCGGGACACTGAAAGGGTCTCTCCTCCATATGGATGCGCCGATGCAGGTTCAGTTCAGAACACTTTTTAAAGGCCTTTCCACACGCAGAACACTAAAAGGTCCTCTCTCTTGTGTGGATGAGCTGGTGCTGCTTCAAATCAGGCCTTCTTTTGAAGCTCTTCCCACACTCAGCACACTGAAAGGGTCTCTCTCCTGTGTGAATGTGCTGGTGGCAGGAGAGGTGGGAACTCCTTTTGAAGCACTTCCCACACTCAGAGCACTTGTAGGGCCTATCCTCTGTGTGGATACGCTGGTGCAACTTCAATTCAGAACAGATTCTGAAGGTCATCCCACACTCAGGACACCTAAAGGGTCTCTCTCCTGTGTGGATGTGCTGATGGCAGGTGAGGTGGGAACTCCTTTTGAAGCCCTTTCCACACTGAGAGCACAGAAAGGGTCTCTCTCCTCTGTGGATGCACTGGTGCTTCTTCAATTCATAACTGCGTTTGAAGCTCTTCTCACACGCAGGACACTGAAAGGGTCTCTCTCTTGTGTGGACGTGCCGGTGGAAGTTGAGGTGGGAACTTCTGCTGAAGCTCTTCCCACACTCTGAGCACTTGTAAGGTCTCTCCTCTGTGTGGGTGTGCTGGTGCAGCTTCAATTCAGAATTGCTTTTGAAGCTCTTCTCACAAGCAGAGCACTTGTAGGGTCTCTCTCCTGTGTGGATGCGCTGGTGCACCTTCAATTCATAACTGCTTTTGAAGCCCTTCCCACACTCGGAGCACTTAAAGGGTCTCTCTCCTGTGTGGATGCGTTGGTGGCAAGTAAGGTTGTAACTGCTGTTGAAGCCCTTCCCACACTCAGAGCACTGAAAGGGTCTCTCTCCTGTGTGGATTCGTTGGTGGCAGGTGAGGTGGGAACTCCTTTTAAAGCTCTTCCCACACTCACAGCACCTGTAGGGTCTCCATCCTGTATGGATGCATTGGAGACGTTTCAGTTTGGCTCTCCGTTTGAAGCTTTTCCCACACTCAGAGCACTTGTACAGGCTCTGCGTTGCATGCATGCACTGATGGTTAATGACACTGGAATCTATTTCCAAGCTTTTCCCACACTCAGTGCATGGATTCTGCTTTTTCATCTGACACACATCCTTGCTCCTGGGTCCTTCGGCATGCTTTTCACCTATGTTGAAGTGCAGTGGGCTCCTTCCTTTCTCTTCCAGATGCTTTCCCAGTGCCTTCTTGATGTGCTCACCCTGACCTTGCTCCAGGCCTCCTGGGACATCCCTTCTGATTTCTCCCACACAGGCACTACCCCACCGCCTTTCGGCCACACCACTTTCCTGCACATCCTCCAGTATATCTGTAATCCCAGTTCCTGCTGGAGGAAAGAGGAAATCCAGAAATTGTACACGGTGCCCAAAATAAAACACAGACAGAGAGGACTCTTCCAGCCCCAGCCTCCTCCTTCCCTCCCTCCAGCAACTCACCTGGGCTCAGGTCTCCTGGCACGGCCTCAGGGCTACGCACATCTGGGATCCAGGGGTCTTCCCCTCCTTCAAGCAGGGAGATCAGCCCGGGTTTGGGGGCTGGAAGAGGAGCTTCAATGACAGAAACAGGGGAGATGAGAGCATTTCCATCATTGCGGCACAGTGACTGTTCAACATCTCCACTGTGTGTCCCTCCCCAAGGAGAAAGCACCATTTGGGCCTGAATGACACTGGGGCCACAGCTTCCTCTGGAGCAAAGAAAGCTTTTACATCTCTGGAAATTATGAAGGGATATTTGCTTTAAAATTATCTGTACAATAGCATGCTTCTTGCTTACAATATATCAGTGAGCATGGCATCAAAATATTTATGGCAATTGAATGGAAAATCCTAAATTCTAAAGGAGTAACCAGCGAGTCATCTCTTAGTTGCAGCTGGTGGCACCATGCAATGCAACAACACAAGGGCTGTTTGCAGGAAACTGATCATCCCCCTTCCTGCTGCTGCTTACTAGCCAGCACTGACTCTGAGGCTTTTATCACAGTGCTGAGCACAAGAAGGCCTCCTGAAACTCATGCTACTCTGTGTTTCCTTTGTTGCTGTCACTGTGGTGTTAGTCAATATGTAACTGCATGGCAGTTATTCAAGGCCCGGCATGCAGAGGCTCATTCAGCACAGCCCAAGGAGCCCTAACGAGGAGGAAAGGCAGCAAAGCCCTCACCCAGCCAGGCCACGCACTGGTACGTCTCCAGCATCACGTCCCGGTAGAGCGCTCGCTGCGCAGGGTCCAGCAGCGCCCACTCCTCCCTGCTGAAATACACGGCCACCTCCGCAAAGCTCACGGGCTCCTGCAAGCAAAGAGGCTCCTTGCTGGCAACAGCCAAGGCCCAGGGAAGCAGCTCGCACACGACACAAACTCCCGTCCCAGCCGCTTCTCCGGCCCCAGCACACGCATGCTGGCTGAGGGCACCTCCCTCTCCCCCTGCACTCACATCCCTCGCCCCTTGGCCTCTCCTGCCTGCTTCCCACAGCCCCTACCTGACACCGATGTGCTGTGGCCATTTGCTGCTCTCCTGCAGCCTGGGATGATCACGCCTGGAAGGCACAAGTTGAACTGGAGCCTGCAGGGACAAGAGAAAGGGCAGGGCAGCTGGGAGGCAACGCAGCAGTCCCTGTCCCAGCCCAGCCCTCCCCAGCCCACTGCAGGGCACTGCCTCCGGGATGGCACACCAGGCCTGGCACAGGAAGACAACCAGCACTGCTAACGCTCTGGCTCAAAGAGATGAACCATCACAAAACTGTCTCAAACTGGGGGGCTGAGAGAACTCATAGCTGACACTCACTTCAACAGCTGAGGGCACACGGACTGCGTGCCTAAAAACAAAGCATGGCAAGGAGTCGGTCATCTCACCCCAAAACAGGGAGCAGCCCAAGCACCCCTCGAGCTCTCCTGCACAGCAGTGCACTGCACGACAGGATCTGCCCTCGAGCAGGGATGGCTCTCGAGGTCACAGCTGCACAGAGATCCCTCGCAGCTTGAAGTTGAGACTCCTTCTTGATACAGATCTTCTGTAAAAGACTCATGGTTACGTTAGATCTTTGCGAGCTTCTCTAAGCTTGTATCATTAAGTGATATTAAGTATATACATATGATCTCTCTGACGTTATCCCCTCATGAAGTATGGGATTAGGAGAGGATCAAGAGACAGTGAGGCTCCGTACCTTCGTGCCTTGAGAAGGCTAGGTCGGATGTGGGAGCACTCTGAGCCTTGGGACTCCTTGAGCCAGTGTCAATCCAACTCGGTTCTGGGAAGCAGAGCGTGCAGTTCAGGCAGCAGTGTTAGGATTACCAATGGAAATGGAACCAACTGTTGCGTATCAAACTGCCAAAGCCAGTGTTGGCTCCCAGGTGAGAAACGTATGTCAAACACTCACTCTGCAATCATAAATTGCCACAAAACGCTGTTCCCAACCCCCACAGAAACAGGGAGGCTGCTGTGCATGTACTTCATGCAGCTGCTGACCTCCGTGAATCAAAAACCACCAACATTTCCCAATACTCCTTTTCTGCTGCGGCACAGGCTGGAAGTTCTGATGTTATAACATATTTGGACAAACAACAAAGATCTCTCATTCTCACCCACAGTCCTTTAGGCCACACTTAACGGGCTTTTACTGTTGACCTCCTTTGCAAAATGCAAAAGGAGAAGTGGCCGCAACGGATGAAGAGAAGGCTGAGGTACTGAATGAGTTCTTGGCCTCAGTCTCCACTGGCAGCCAGGACTCCAGTATTTCTCACCTCCCTGAGCCCTGCATCCCTAAACCTCCAGCTGGGGACCGGGGGAGTAAATCCCTCCCCACTGTAACTCGGACTGCAAGTCCGACACCGCCTCATCAGACTGAATGCAGAAGTTTGCTGGAGACACCCAGCTGAGCGCTGCGGTTGACACGGTGGAAGGAAGGGATGCCATCCTGAGGGACCTCAACAGGCTTGAAAGGGGGGCCCGGGTGAACCTCATGAGGTTCAACACTGCAAAGTGCAAGGTTTGGCACTGGGGCCCGAGGAATCCCAGGCATACATACAGACTGGGAGGAGCAGTCCTGGAGAGCAGCCCTGCAGACAAGGACCTGGGGGTTCTGGGGGATGAAAGACTTCACATGAGCCAGCTGTGTGCTCTTGCAGCTTGGAAAGCAAACGGCATCCTGGGCTGCAGCACAAAACGGGTGGCCAGCAGGGACAGGGAGCTGATTGTCCCTCTATACTCTGCCCCCCGGAGGCCCCATCTGGAGTACTGTCCACACGACTGGAGCCCCCAGTACACAAAGGAGAGAGAGCTGGTGGAGAGGGTGCAGAGGAGGGCCACAAAGATGATCAGAGGGCTACAAACACAGGCTGAGGGAGCTGGGCTTGTTCAGCCTGGAGAAAAGAAGGCTGTGGGATGACCTCATTGCAGCCTTCCAGGACCTAAAGGGAGCCCATAAACAGGAGGGGAGGGGAGGCAACTCTGTGAAAGGGCAGATGGCAGCAGCACAAGGGGAAATGGTTTGAAGCTGAAGGAGGGCAGCTGCAGGTTGGGTGTCAGGGGGAAGTTCTTTACTCTGAGAGCGGTGAGGTGCTGGAACAGCTGCCCAGAGAGGCTGTGGATGCCCCGTCCATCCCTGGAGGTGTTCAAGGCCGGGCTGGATGGGGCCCTGGGCAGCCTGGGCTGCTATGAAACATGGAGGTTGGTGGCCCTGATAGCAGCAGCGGGGTTGGAGCTTCATGAACCGCGAGGTCCCTTCCAACCCGGGCCATGGTGTGATCCTCCGCTCTTCCTCCCCAGCAGCACCCAAATGGATGGCAAATGGAAACGCCGTGCCCACGCTGCCACGGGGTGAGGGAGGAAAGGGTGACGCGCTCCGCCCCGCTCCGCCTCACCTGCTCTGCTGGGAAGAGGCGGCCGTTCTCCTGGAAGCGGCACCGACGGCTCCGTCTCTGCCCACAGGGCTGAGCGCCGTCCCGGGATGAGCCGGGAGCAGCAGCCCGGGAGGCGACACAGCGGCAACGGCGCCGCTCGGAGAGACCTCCAGGGGAGGGGAGGGGAGGGGAGAAGAGGAGAGCAGGAGAGGGGAGGGCAGGGCAGGGCAGAGCGGGGCGTGGGGGACACAGAGCAGCGGAGCCAAGCGAAGGCTGAGTCCCGTCCCGTCCCGTCCCGTCCCGTCCCGCCCCGCCGGAAGACACGCCGTCCGTGGCCGTGAGGGAAGAGGAGTTCCGGGCTCAGTTGGGCTGGGACGACTGCCTGGGCCGGGCTGCTGGATTTGGGCGGTGTGGCACACAGCATTTGGTTGCGTTTCATTGGTAACAAAAAGCACCTCACCGCCTTCCTTAAGGAGGGTCTGTGTACGTGTAGTTCTGTCTCCGGGCTCCTATCGCTCACGTGCTGAGCAGTCCTTTCTCGGCCAGGCAGCCCCGTCCCTTGTGGGCACTGCTCTTTGTTCTCCGGGCCGTGCACCTTCTCCCCGGTGGGGGGAGGGGAAGGAGTGTGTGGGTGGGGGGATTTTGGTTGGATCTGAGCGTGGAGGAGTTGTGGTACCGCTTTCCCTTCCCTTCCCTTCCCTTCCCTTCCCTTCCCTTCCCTTCCCTTCCCTTCCCTTCCCTTCCCTTCCCCTCTTGTGTCCATTTCTGTCCAGCTGTTGGAAATATCCAAATAATTTTGTCAGGACAGTATCTCTGATAAAGCAGATTTTATTCCCCATTGCAATGGCAGGCATCCCACAAGCAGAAGAGCGTGCTTATGGGTATGGACATGACAGCTTTTGTACCTTGTTTCCCCCCCCACACACCCCTTGCCTCCCCTGTTTCCCCACTGGCTGGGTGCTCCAGGTTCACAATCTTATCAAAAGGTTTACATTTGTTAATCACTTGTTAATTCCTGTGTTATGTGGTGTCAGTCAGCAGCAGTCCTTTTGTCTCTAACATGTCTCAGTACCCTTCTCATTCGTACTGATGTGGTGATTTTCTTCAGAGTCTTTGTTAGACAAAGAGCATGGAGGGAGGTGCCAGATCTTCCCCAATATGTTCTTCAGGCACTCCCTAAGGCGTGTTACGAGTTGTCCTTTTAATTTGTGCAGGACGTTCTTGCAATGTGTGTGACATATATATCTTTTTTTCATGCAGTCTATACATAAGTTGTTACTGGCATATATATGTATGCTGTTAATTGTTTAACTTCTCCTCCTTTAATTCTCTGTTACTCAGGCCCTGTCTATCCAGCACCAAAAGCTAGCAGTTTTCCAACATCAAGGGGTTTGTGATTTGCAAAGATATCTATTACGTCTACCTGGCCTTTAACTGAAGGCCCAGAAGGTTTTCAGATGGCTGGACAGACAGGAGCTTCCGTCTTTGTGCTTGTAACTTACTCCATCTACCTAATCTCGATGGATATATCTATATCTCTATGTATGTATATATTATTTTACTTATATACTGAGTATGCGTTTTTGGGGAAGGTTTATCTAGAGGACGAGCAATGCAAAGTACCAGAGAACCCTGCTAAAGTAGAAAGACCCCTGAAAAGAGGTATTAATTGTAATAAAGGACCCAAATGGTAGCAGAGGCCATGAAATTAACCAAATTCTTATCTTGTTCTGATTGGGGAACAACATTCAATTCCCACACTCCCACCACCCAGGCAATAGCCTTCCCTTTTTCACAACTCACTCCAGTCTCTTTTGCCACGTCCTTTAGCCATCCCACAACAGCTTTGGGAGACTGCAAAGCTCCTCAGCACAGATCTGCCCTTTGGCAGCCAGGCATGCCTTACAGCTCCTCAACACCTCGAGCAAGGAGAGCCATGGAGATTGGGCTGAATGTGTGGACACAGTCAGCGGGTAGATTCGAACCATTTGGTTCCCCATCTGTTTCATCATGGGAATTCCATGTTGGAAACATCAGGAATGCATCCACACCAATCAGTGCTGATGATGGCACAGGTGCCCCCCTGGGCAGCGGTCCATTTGTCCAATGCCCCGTGATTCTCTAGGACAGCTTTTCACACCAGTAGTGCTGCCATTCAGCAGAGTGATGTGCAGCTTGTGGTGAGGAGACAGCCCTGGCACAGAACCACCAAGCAGTGCGTTTAGCTGGATGTCTGGTGAGAAAGGCATGGCAGTTGGTGTCAGTGGTCTGACCGTCACAGGCTGGTTTGGCTGCAATGCTGTCAGATACTCTCTCTTCTCAGGAGAAGAAAAAATACTCTCCATTTGGCAGGATGTTTTGTTGTTTGATTTTTGTGTTTGTTTCAAGTAAGCCATCCCATTTATTTGAGGTGTGCGTACCATCCCATTAACGCCTTCCGGTTCTGCACTTCCTTACCTGAGCAATGTGAGCCATTATTGTAGAGGAAATGGACCTGGGGGTATTGATTGATGCTAGACTGAACGTGAGCCAGCAGTGTTGCCAGAAATACTGTGGAATATTTTTTGGTCGTTTTTGATTCAGGGAGGAGCGGTTCAGTTCTCCTTTGCTTTATATGTTACTTGCAAACTTGACACTATGCTGATAACAGTGTTATATTTATGGATATAATACAGCTATGCTGCAGTGATTTAGCAGTGACATAACAAGATTGTCACAAGTGCTTCAAAAGGGCTTCCCACCTCACCTTCCACCAGCACATCCATGCAGAAGAGAGACCCTTTCAGTGCCCTGTGTGTGGGAGGAGCTTCAAAAGCAGTTCTGCATTGAAGCGCCAACAGCGCATCCACACAGGAGAGATTCTTTCAGTGTCCGGAGTGTGCAAAGAGCTTTAAACGCAGATCTCAACTCAACACCCACAAGCACATCCACAGAGCCCAGGGGCTGTAGAAGCTCCCCAAGACTCTGGGAACCTTCCAAAGTAGTTCCAGCCTCATTACCTACCAGCATTTCCATAAAAGATACAGATCCTGCAGAGCCTCAAACTTGTGAAGAGCTTCAGCCCTTCACCTTCAACCCCTGTGCTTCTCCCCACACAGGAAGAGCTGGCAAAGGAGATGGCATCGCTGGCACCCTCTGCAGAAGGGCCTTAACCCAGGAGCTTCAGATGGCCTTTCCTTGCTTCCCAAAGCAGTTCTCTCAGCATGCCCACGTTCCTCTTCTGCTCTTCCTGCCTGCAGCTTTTTGATGCCATTTCCTTTGGAGAAGCGGCTGTGTGGGGATGTTCTGTGTGTCTGTGTGCGTGTGTTGCTCTCAGTAATTTCTGAGTGCAGTGATGAATGTGAGAGAAGGGTCAGGAGAGCAGTAACGTGGCTCCTGGAGGTTTTCTGAGAATCATCTGTAGTGGAAAGGGAAGGGGTGAATAAAGTAGCTGAGTTATTCTGCAGCTTTCTTCACTGTAGTCTTGTTTCTTGTTCTTAAAGTGAATGTCAGCATGTGGAACGAGGAGATGGATAGGAGAGGGAAAATATTCCACCTCTGCACACACTGGAATCAGCACAGCCACAGGCAGAGCTCCCAAGAGATTGACCAGCCCCCCATGGTGCCCATGTGCAAGGCTGTTATGCATTTCTGGTTTTTCAAGTTGGAAACATAGAACGTTGGAGGCCCTGTGTGCTTCAGCATCATCAGCATGTGTGAGACGTGGTGGGAATGGCCCTGTGAGGGGTGTGCTGTGTGTGATGGATGGCTCTGGGCTCTGCAGGCTGGAGATCCACTCAGGGCAGAGACCGTAGAAGTGCCTGCAATGCAGGAAGAGCTTCATCCAGAGCTCAATCCTTGTTAAAGGGTAAAAAAAATCCATGTTAGTCCATATGAGAGCTCCCCTTTGTCCTTGAAGGTTTTTGCTTTGACCTTGGGAAGGTGTGTCTGAGCAATGTGCTGGCCCTTCTGCAGCAGAGCCTTCACATTTGCTGGGCTCAGCTAAAGCTGCTGTGCTTGGAATGCAGTATGCAGGAAGTGGAGGCTGGTTTTGGTGAGCTAGTGAAGCCAGCAGGAGCTTGCCCATGTCCTGCGTTGCAGTTCTGTGAAGGCTCCCTGACCCCCAGCAAGCTGCAAGGAGATGATGATTGCAGTACCGAGGAGCGCTGCTTCCTCCATGCCAGGGAGCTGGGGCCTGGTCTGGTGCAGGAGAGGTACAGCAGGGCCCTGGGGGTTGGAGGAGCCCAATGCGTGGGGAGGAAACTAGCAGCTGGGAGGCGTGGGGATCCCCAGCAACAGGAGGCAGCACCCAGCCAGGAGCTGGGATGGTTTACTTTTAAGCTGCATCCACTAATTCCTGTCAAGTGGCATCAGTCATGTGTCTCCTCTTTCCTTTTAGGTTCCCCCAAAAGGCATTCTCACTACTCTGTGTGTTTTTTTTTTTTTTTTTTTTTTTTTTTTACATCACCATGTTCTCAGAAGCAATGAGCAGGTTTTTTCTGAGAAGGAAATAAAAATGAAGAAGTTTTTCCACTTTTACTCCCTGAAAAATCACTTGAATTGCTGATTTCCCCCACTGTTTTATCACACATTGTGTTTAGTTGCACTAAGGGTTAGAAAACTTGTTTTTTTTCCTCTCCTCCTGAGCTTCCCTGCTTTATCTCTGCTGTGGGGAAAGTCCTTCTGCTGCAGACGTGAATCCCTGCAGAGTTGTGAGCGCAGCGCCCCGTCTGCAGGAACAGGAGCATTTCAGAGGGGGGCATGGAGGAGGGGGACTGCCATTCTCGGGGTGGGCGTTCACCCAGGGGGGCATGGAGGGAGGGCTTTGTCCTGTCTGCTTCAAGCAACACTTGTATCCAGCCAGCAGAAGGCTGTGCCCTCGGTGTCCCACGTGAGCTCTGCATGGAGCTTACAGTTGGCTGTGAGGTGGTGGAGAGCCTCTGGGCTCCGATTAGGGGACAAGGAAGTAAAGTGGTTGCCTACTACATGCCACCCAGCCAGGACGATGATCCCAATCAATTCTTCTTTAAGGAATTAGGGGATATGTCTGGAACAGCATCACTTGCCCTAGGCACAGTAGTCCATCAGTGCTGGTCACTTGTTAGGAGGCAGCTCGTAAGAGCACAGGTGCAGGCACTTTCAAAGTGTTGCAAGTGAAGAAGCGGGGCAGAAGTCCAGCTCCTCTGAGCAGAGATTTGCTTTGATGACAGATTTACTCCTCTAATTCACCAGGGGAAGAAGCCCAATAAAGCTTCTGCTAAGGATTCTCACAGTATCCTTGTCGCCAAAATGTTTGGCATACAACTGACCGAGAGCACAATGTGTGAACCACGGGCTGATGGGACGGCGTCACAGTCCCATAGGAAATGGAGTTACATCAGGCTGGTGGCCCATCTCTAGTGAGATTCCCGATGCCATCATTTTGATGCCAATTCCCTTCAGTGTTTTTATAAATGATCTGCATGGCACTGTTTCCCAAATTCTTAGAGTAATCTGGGGACGTGTGGGTTACGTGAGTGGAGAGTGAGGAGGACTGAGAATCGTCTGAGTAGCAGAGCTCAGAGGATTGTCTTCAGTGGGGCAGATTGTCTTGAGTTTAGGACAAGAAAGGGTTAAGGTTAGACTTTAAGGTTAGGAGTTGGAGTTATGGCTTAGGAGTTAGGGTTGGGGTTAGGGTTAGATTAAAGGTTTAGTCTATGGGTTAGAGTTAGCACTAGGCACCAATTCCCAGCTTCCTGACACGCAGGAAAAACTCCATGAAGACACAGATGGATATGGTTAATTGACAGCAAAGGAAAGCAAGAGGCATAGTTCTGTCAAAGTAGATTTTATTAAGTCCAAGTTATATCCACTGAATCATAGAATCATAGAATGGCTTGTGTTGGAAAGATCAGAAGCATCATCTAGTTCCAAACCTGTGCTGAGGGCAGGCTTGCCAACCGCAAGACCAGACTGCCAGGAACACATCACGCCTGGCCACTCCACTCACCTCCACTGATGAGGCATCCACAAATGCTCTGGGCAGCCTCTTCCAGTGCCTCACCACCCTCTGCGTGGAGGATCTCTTCACAACATCCAACATAAACCTCCCCTCGTTCAGTTTAAATCCATTGCCCCTTGTCCTATCACTATCTTCCAGCATAAAAGGTCAGCCCTTCTCCTGCCTGTAAGCTCCTTTCAAGTATCACAAGATCGCAATGAGGTCTTTCCGGACCCTCCCTTCTCCAAGCTAAACAATCCCAACTCCCACAATCTTTCATCAGCCCTCTGATGATCTTTGTGGCACTCCTCTGGACCTGCTCCAACAGCTCCATGTCTTCCTTGCGCTGGTTTCCCCAGGCCTGGACACAGCGCTCCAGATGGAGCCTTACAAGGGCTGAGTAGAGGAGGACGATCACCTCCCTGTCCCTGCTGGACACCCCTCTGTTGTACCATTGGCCACCCAGGCTACAGGAGCGCAGTGCTGGCTCACGGCCGGCTCTTATTCCCTCAGGACCCCCAGCTAAATCCCCTTTCCACAGTGGAGAACCTCTGCACAAGAGAAAATATCTTCTCTTTGTGTCAAACACACATTTCAGGACCCCCAGAACACTCACTGCCCATGTACTTCCTTTGCTGCATAGAAAGCAGGACAAGTAGTTAGAAAAGATGAAAGATGTATGAAAGAAAGAAACATACTAATGGAAAACAACCGAGCACAAGCTTAGAGTGGGATACATTAGAAGTCACCTGCGGAGAGAGATGGAGTCTTTGTGATTACTGGAAAACATCCATAACAACAGTTCCCAGATGGCACCCTTCAGTGCCTGGTTCCTCACGCTGTAGATGAGGGGGTTCACTGCTGGAGGCACCACCGAGTACAGAATTGCCACCGACACATCCATGGCTGGGGAGGAGATGGAATGGGGCTTCAGGTAGGTAAAGAGGCCAGTGCTGATAAAGAGGGAGACCACGGCCAGGTGAGGGAGGCACGTGGAAAAGGCTTTGTGCCGTCCCTGCACGGAGGGCATCCTCAGCACAGCCCTGAAGATCTGCACGTAAGAAAGCACAATGGAAACAAAACACCCCGAAAACAAAAATACGCTGAATGTCATAAGACTGAGATTCCTGAGGTAGGGGTACGAGCAAGAGAGCTTTTGAATGTGAGGAATTTCACAGAAGAACTGGTCCACGGTGTTGCCTCGGCAGAGTGGCAGTGAAAAGGTATTGGCAGTGTGCAGCAGAGCATTGAGAAGCCCAGTGCCCCAGGCAGCTGCTGCCAGGCTGGCACAAGCTGTGCTGCCCACGAGGGTCCCGTAGTGAAGGGGCTTGCAGATGGCAACGTAGCGGTCATAGGACATGACAGTGAGGAGGTAAAATTCGGCTGACAACAAGAATGAGAACAGAAAGACCTGGGCAGCACATGCAGTGTAGGAGATGGCCCTGGTGTCCCAGAGGGCATTGGCCATGGCTTTGGGGACAGTGGTGGAGATGGAGCCCAGGTCGAGGAGGGCGAGGTTGAGGAGGAAGAAGTACATGGGGGTGTGCAGGCGGTGGTCGCAGGCTACGGCTGTGCTGATGAGGCCGTTGCCCAGGAGGGCAGCCAGGTAGATGCCCAGCAAGAGCCAGAAGTGCAGGAGCTGCAGCGGCCGCGTGTCTGCCAACGCCAGGAGGAGGAACTCGCTGATGGAGCTGCTGTTGGGCATCTGCCGCTCCTGGACATGGCTAATCGTCAAAGGAGAGAAAAAGGCAAGTTAGGTGAGGCTTCCCTTGGCAAAAACCCATACTATTCCGTGGTGACCTTCCTCCTGCCATGGAATCAATCCGATCCTTTTTCTTTCTCTGAGGAAAATGCCTGTTCAGATCCACGACTTGAGATTTTTTTCCATGAGTTTGAGTATGTAAGGAAGAGGAGAGGCCTCTGCCCGCGGACTCTGGAGAAAGCAGTCCTGACCCACCCAGGTGGGCCCATTGTAAAGTGGCAGGAGTGCTTGGTTTCACTTTTAGAATGTGACATCTCTCTTAGCATCTCTCCCTGGGCTTTCAGGGAACACAGAGATGCTATGGGAGAGATTAGCATCCTGCAGGGCAGCTCACCAGCTTGGAAGGACATCTCTCTTCGAGAGAGAGCCAAGTGTCCTCGTGATGGCATCTCATTCAGAGAAATTCAGCTCCTTCCCAGCCTCACAGACTGTGCTGTCCACAGCCCCGAGCAGCTGCTCTCAGCCCCCGTGCGCTGCAGAAGGAAATGAGCTCAGGCCTGGAGAGATGCAGCTCTGCTCTGCTGGAGCTCTGGCTGCAGAGGAGGCGCTTCATGGCTTGGACCGCGGGAGAGGATGCAAGGGGGCTTGCTCAGAAGAAGGGTTGGAAAATGAACACAGGGCAGAAAGTCCCACGTTTGGTCCTCCTTCCTGAAATGTCCCCTCTGCAACGCCCTGAGGATGCAGTGCAGCTCTGAGCCCCCAGCTCCATGCAGCACCCCTAGCAGCAGAAGGCCCCTGTGCTGCTGGGGAGCTCCTTCCCCACCCGCCCCCACCCCCCCTTTCTCCCTGCAGCTACCTGGATGGTATTCAGCTGAATCAGTTGAGGTGTCGTATCCTGAGGTTGTAGTCCTGGTTCCTGGAGGAGAATCAGCTCCCTCCCACGCCTCCCCCACACCCAGCTGGACCAGCACCGACCACACAACTGGCCCCCTGCATCCCTCCTCTTCCACTGGCTTCTTTCTCCTCCACCTGCATTAATTCCCATCTTTGTCTGTTGCGGTCACTGTTCAGTTATCAGCTCTCACTGACTACATTTCCCTCTTGGATCCCCGCAATGCTATCCCCATGCTGGCTGTACCTCCCTCTCCCTGACGGAGCTGCCATCCGTGTCACAGGAGTTGTGCTGCACTCAGTGACATCTGCGTGTCTGCTGTAAGAAGAAATACCCTTACAGATGACAACTCCTTTTTTGGACAGTGCTCCTTGAAAACCTTATCTGCCACACTGAGACCTCCCTCATGAGCAAGTCTTGAAGACTGGAGGGAAATGGCTTGTTAGGTCTTTCTGCACTGTAATGAGCCCCACAGCGTATGTGGTATCTGTTGAGCTTCAGCTACTGAGAGAAGACTGCTGTAGCCAACTGATGAAGGTGCAGCCAAAATGCTGTCCAGAAATGTTGGAGAGTGTTGGAGTATTAATTGGTCCCTGTGGGGCCATTACCAACAAAGCCTCCCCAGAGACGTGTTAGAGCAGATAATTGGAGGCCGTGATTACAGGCAGGCAAAGAAGGCACTGTGCAGGTGCTTTGAGGTTGAGGAAAGCCCTTGGTTTGTCTGATGAAACAGAAGGGTTAAGCCATAGCTGCAGCCTCTGGGAAAGGTGGTCCTGTCCCTCACAGATGGCCCAACGCTCTCCCACGGTCAGTGGGATGTGGGTGGGCAGCGTTCTGGGAGGGAGAATGATACTACACCTACTGGCCTCCCTACAGGGCTGCAAGGAAAGAAGGAGGCCCCAGTGTCACGAGGACAACGTGTGCCCTCCGGAGCATCAGCAGCAGACACAACTGCCGCAGCCAAGCTGACCAAGACCTTGGTTTCCTGTTGGGGCCCTCCAGCCTTCCCAGTGCTGTTGGCCATCTGCACCAGAGGCTGTTCTACGCAGTCCTACGCTTGCCTCCTTTTCCCTGCAGGCTGCAGACACTCACCTCGACTCCTGCACTGGCACTCACCCTGGCATTGCCTTACTCTGATGGTTCTGCAGTCTCACTACTTGTTCCTTGTGACACAACAGCACGGACTGATCACAGAGTCCTGCTGGGTGTTTCTGGCACCACGGCACTACCACAGGAGGCGAGGGCTGACCTGTCAGCTTGTGCAGAAAGAATCACTTCTAAGGTCTGGGTCAGTGAAGCACTAAGATGCACTAAGATGAGTGTCCAACAGTCAACCTTTTGCTCTTTCTACTGCCTCATTTGATGGAGGGTAGTAGGGGACACCAAACACTCACTGGCTTCTCATTTGGCTCACTTTTGCATTTCCTCGCTCAAAGAATGTGAGCCATCGTCACTGTAGATAACATCAGCAGTAGGAAGATTTGAGAAGCAAAATGATCGCCCTCACACTGTATTTTGCCCACTGACTGATACTTCATCCCCTAAAAAGCCAAAGAGTACTTCCACTCCCATGCGGATGGGCGAGCATCTCCCCAGTGACTTCAACAGTCATATATAGAATCAAAGAATCGCAAAGGTTGGAAAAGACCCCCAGGATCATCCAGTCCAACCATTCTCCCTTCACCAGTGGTTCTCGCTAAACCATGTCCCTCAGCACAACATCCAAACGCTCTTTGATCACCACCAGGGTCAGTGACTCCACCACCTCTCTGGGCAGCCCATTCCAGTGCCTGACCACCCTTTCAGACAAGCAGTATTCCCTAACCTCCATCCTTAATATTCCCTGGAGCAGCTTGAAGCCATTCCCTCTAGTCCTATCACTGTCACATGAGAGAAGAGGCCAACCCCCCCCCCCCCCCCAGCTCACTACAACCTCCCATCAGGTAGTTACAGAGAGCAATAAGGTCTCCCCTGAGCCTCCTCTTCTCCAGACTGAACAATCCCAGCTCCTTCAGCCGCTTCTCATAAGGCCTGTGCTCCAGACCCCTCACCAGCTGTGTTGCCCTCCTCTGGACACGCTCCAGGGCCTCCATGTCTTTCCTACAGTGAGGGGCCCAAAAGTGGACACAGTACTCGAGGTACGGCCTCACCAGTGCTGAGTACAGGGGGACAATTACTTCCCTGTTCCTGCTGGCCACACTATTTCTGATACAAGCCAGGATGCCATTGGCCTTCTTGGCCACCTGGGCACACTGCTGGCTCATGTTCAGTCTAGCGCCAGTCAACACCCCCAGGTCCATTTCCTCTACACAATCTTCCAGCCACTCTGCCCCAAGCCTGTTGCGTTGCCTGGGGGTTATTGTGGCCAAAGTGCAGGACCCAGCATTTGGTCTTGTTGAATCCCATCCCATTGGCTTCAGCCCAGTTATCCAGCCTATGCAGATCCCTCTGTAGGGCCTCGCTACCCTCAGGCAGATCAACACCTCCAGCCAGCCTGGTGTCATCTGCAAACAAATCAGTTATATAATCAGTTGGCCATGAAAACCACAGAGCTCGTTGGCTGTGTGCTATTCCCCCTAAATTTCCGGGAAGCTGCTGACCCATTAGGACAAATGAGGCTCCTCTTGAGATACTCCTTTAAACAATTAAGAATAATTAATTGGCATCATCGTCCAGGCTGAGAGGCTTAGAGTAGGCTCCAACAGTGACGTCCACTTTATTTCCTCATCCCTTAACCCATACACAGAGGCTGTAACCATGGCATTGCTAACTGTAAGCTCTGTTTCCTCTAGCCCACCAGTACATACAGCAACCCCATCCCATCTCACCGGCCCTGCATCTCCAGCCTGCAGAGCCCAGAGCCATCCATCACACACAGCACACCCCTCACAGGGCCATTCCCACCACGTCTCACACATGCTGATGATGCTGAAGCACACAGGGCCTCCAACTTTCAATGTTTCCAACATGAAAAAGCAGAAATGCGTAACAGCCTTGCACATGGGCACCATGGGGGGCTGGTTGTTCCCTTGGGAGCTCTGCCTGTGGCTGTGCTGATTCCAGTGTGTGCAGAGGTGGAATATTATCCCTCTCCTATCCCTCTCCTCATTCCACATGCTGACATTCACCATAAGAACAAGAAACAAGAACACAGTGAAGAAAGCTCCAGAACAACTCAGCTACTTTATTCACCCCTTCCCTTTCCACTACAGATGATTCTCAGAAAACCTCCAAGAGCCACGTTACTGCTCTCCTGACCCTTCTCTCACATTCATCAGTGCACTCAGAAATTACTGAGAGCAACACACGCACACAGACACACAGAACATCCCCACACAGCCGCTTCTCCTAAGGAAATGGCATCAAAAAGCTGCAGGCAGGAAGAGCAGAAGAGGAACGTGGGCATGCTGAGAGAACTGCTTTGGGAAGCAAGGAAAGGCCATCTGAAGCTCCTGGGTTAAGTCCCTTCTGCAGAGGGAGCCAGCAATGCCATTTCCTTTGCCAGCTCTTCCTGTGTGGGGAGAAGCACAGGGGTCTACCCCATCCTTGGGCATCCTCAAGCTCTCTCTCCTGGAGCTTTCCCCATGAGAAATGAGGTGCCAGCCCTGAGAGAAACTCTTCCTGTAGGAGAGACACTTGCAGGGCCACCGTCTCACGTGGACTGGGCAATGCTTAACGAGGACTGAGCTCTGGATGAAGCTCTTCCTGCAGTGCAGGCACATCTATGGTCTCTGCCCTGAGTGGATCCCCTGGTGCTTGCTCAGCTGGGAGCTGTGGTTGAAGCTCTTCCCACACATGGGACGTTTGTAGACTTCTGCCACGACTGCCATCTCCTGCGAGGGAGGAGCTTTGTGCTCTGCACAAAGCCCTTCTCACACTCGAGGCATTGCTAAGGCTTCCTGCCACGTGAACTCACTGGTGCAGGCATGTCCTGGACTTCACCCAACTGCAGACACTCTGCTACCTCAGCAGGTTCGAGCTGTGGCCAAATCTCTTCTTGCAGGCTGCACATCTGTAGGGTTCCTCACGTGGATCCACTGGTGTGTGATGAGCTCCCAGCTCTGGACAGACCTCTTCCTGCAGTCAAGGCACTCACAGGGAATCTCCCCGGCGTTGGTTCTCTGGAGTGTACTGAGGGTTGAGCTCCAGATGAAGCTCTTCCCACACTCCCAGCAGACAGAATTTCTTCCTTCCTGGCGACGTATCGGCCCAGCTGAGGTTTCCTTTGGGTCCTCACCTGTTGTCCCACAGCAGGTGAGTGTCTACAGGGGAGATAAGAGGTGACTGTCCTTGCACACTGCCCTGGCAGAAACGTGCCACCTGGCAGAGGGTTTCCAGTGGCTGTGACACATCCCACTCTGGACTCTCCTTTCACTGTCCGCTCAACACCTTGACTGCAGCTGACAGAGAGCAACATGCAGAATTCGCATCCAAAGAGGAGAAAGAAGAGCAGCAGAGAAGAAGAAGGATTTTGGCTGCCGAGCTCTTCCTCTACTCAAGGGATTTGTAAGGTTCAAAACACAAAGCCACAGGTCGTAACCAGGCTGGGGTTTTGGCTGAAGATCCTCACAAGTTTGAGGCTCTGCAGGATCTGTACCTTCCGTGGCAGTGCCGGTCGCTAACAAGGCTGGAACTGCTTTTGAAGGTTCCCAGAGTCTTGGGGTGCTTCTACAGCCGTTGTGCTTTGTGGTTGCGCTTGTGAATGTTGAGATGAGATCTGCGTTTAAAGCTCTTTGCACACTCCGGACACTGAAAGGGTCTCTGTCCTATGTGGATGCGCTGGTGGCGCTTCAGTGCAGAACTGCTTTTGAAGCTCTTCCCACACTCAGGACACTGAAAGGGTCTCTCTCCTGTGTGGATGCGATGGTGGCAGGTGAGGTGGGAACTCCTTTTGAAGCACTTCCCACATCCAGAGCACTTGTAGTGTCTCTCCTCTGTGTGGGTTCGCTGGTGCTGCTTCAAGTCAGAACTGCTTTTGAAGCTTTTCCCACACTCACAGCACTTGCAGGGCCTCCCTTAACTCGGATCTTCTTTTGAAGCTCTTCCCACACGCGGGACACTGAAAGGGTCTCTCCTCCATATGGATGCGCCGATGCAGGTTCAGTTCAGAACACTTTTTAAAGGCCTTTCCACACGCAGAACACTAAAAGGTCCTCTCTCTTGTGTGGATGAGCTGGTGCTGCTTCAAATCAGGCCTTCTTTTGAAGCTCTTCCCACACTCAGCACACTGAAAGGGTCTCTCTCCTGTGTGAATGTGCTGGTGGCAGGTGAGGTGGGAACTCCTTTTGAAGCACTTCCCACACTCAGAGCACTTGTAGGGCCTATCCTCTGTGTGGATACGCTGGTGCAACTTCAATTCAGAACAGATTCTGAAGGTCATCCCACACTCGGGACACTGAAAGGGTCTCTCTCCTGTGTGGATGTGCTGATGGCAGGTGAGGTGGGAACTCCTTTTGAAGCCCTTTCCACACTGAGAGCACAGAAAGGGTCTCTCTCCTCTGTGGATGCACTGGTGCTTCTTCAATTCATAACTGCGTTTGAAGCTCTTCTCACACGCCGGACACTGAAAGGGTCTCTCTCTTGTGTGGACGTGCCGGTGGAAGTTGAGGTGGGAACTTCTGCTGAAGCTCTTCCCACAAGCAGAGCACTTGTAAGGTCTCTCCTCTGTGTGGGTGTGCTGGTGCAGCTTCAATTCAGAATTGCTTTTGAAGCTCTTCTCACAAGCAGAGCACTTGTAGGGTCTCTCTCCTGTGTGGATGCGCTGGTGCACCTTCAATTCATAACTGCTTTTGAAGCCCTTCCCACACTCGGAGCACTTAAAGGGTCTCTCTCCTGTGTGGATGCGTTGGTGGCAGGTAAGGTTGTAACTGCTGTTGAAGCCCTTCCCACACTCAGAGCACTGAAAGGGTCTCTCTCCTGTGTGGATTCGTTGGTGGCAGGTGAGGTGGGAACTCCTTTTAAAGCTCTTCCCACACTCACAGCACTTGTAGGGTCTCCATCCTGTATGGATGCATTGGAGACGTTTCAGTTTGGCTCTCCGTTTGAAGCTTTTCCCACACTCAGAGCACTTGTACAGGCTCTTCGTTGCGTGCATGTGCTGGTGGTTAATGACACTGGAATCTATTTCCAAGCTTTTCCCACACTCAGTGCATGGATTCTGCTTTTTCATCGGACACACATCCTTGCTCCTGGGTCCTTCGGCATGCTTTTCACCTATGTTGAAGTGCAGTGGGCTCCTTCCTTTCTCTTCCAGATGCTCTCCCAGTGCCTTCTTGATGTGCTCACCCTGACCTTGCTCCAGGCCTCCTGGGACATCCCTTCTGATTTCTGCCACGCAGGCTCTATCCCACCGCCTTTCGGCCACACCACTTTCCTGCACATCCTCCAGTATATCTGTAATCCCAGTTCCTGCTGGAGGAAAGAGGAAATCCAGAAATTGCACACGGTGCCCAAAATAAAACACAGACAGAGAGGACTCTTCCAGCCCCAGCCTCCTCCTTCCCTCCCTCCAGCAACTCACCTGGGCTCAGGTCTCCTGGCACGGCCTCAGGGCTACGCACATCTGGGATCCAGGGGTCTTCCCCTCCTTCAAGCAGGGAGATCAGCCCGGGTTTGGGGGCTGGAAGTGGAGCTTCAATGACAGAAACAGGGGAGATGAGAGCATTTCCATCATTGCGGCACAGTGACTGTTCAACATCTCCACTGTGTGTCCCTCCACATGGAGAAAGCACCATTTGGCCCTGAATGACACTGGGGCCACAGCTTCCTTTGGAGCAAAGAAAGCTTTTACATCTCTGGACATTATGAAGGGATATTTGCTTTAAAATTAACTTTACAACAGCATGCTTACTATCTTAGAATATATCACTGATCGTGGCATCAAAATATTTATGGCAATTGAATGGAAAATCCTAAATTCTAAAGGAGTAACCAGCAAGTCGTCCTGTTGCTGGAGCTGGTGGCATCAGGCAATGCAGCAACACAAGGGGTTTTTAAAGTAAGCTGATCTTCCCCCTGCTGACTGGTGCCTGCTGGCCAGCACTGACCCTGGGCTTTTATCACAGTACTGAGCACAGTAAGACCTTATACATCACACACTTCTCTGTCTTTCGTTTGTTTCTATTGTTGTGGCATTGGTTAGGAAGAAACTGCAGAGCGTTCCGAGTGTAGGCTCGGAATACAGAAAGTCATCCTGCACAACCAAAGGAGCCCTAACGAGGAGGAAAGGCAGCAAAGCCCTCACCCAGCCAGGCCACGCACTGGTACGTCTCCAGCATCACGTCCCGGTAGAGCGCTCGCTGCGCAGGGTCCAGCAGCGCCCACTCCTCCCTGCTGAAATACACGGCCACCTCCGCAAAGCTCACGGGCTCCTGCAAGCAAAGAGGCTCCTTGCTGGGAACAGCCAAGGCCCAGGGAAGCAGCTCGCACACGACACAAACTCCCGTCCCAGCCGCTTCTCCGGCCCCAGCACACGCATGCTGGCTGAGGGCACCTCCCTCTCCCCCTGCATTCACATCCCTCGCCCCTTGGCCTCTCCTGCCTGCTTCCCACAGCCCCTACCTGACACGGATGTGCTGTGGCCATTTGCTGCTCTCCTGCAGCCTGGGATGATCACGCCTGGAAGGACCAAGTTGAACTGGAGCCTGCAGGGACAAGAGAAAGGGCAGGGCAGCTGGGAGGCAACGCAGCAGTCCCTGTCCCAGCCCAGCCCTCCCCAGCCCATCTGCAGGGCACTGCCTCTGGGATGGCACACCAGGCCAGGCACAGGAAGACAACCAGCAACAGCACTGCTAACGCTCTGGCTCAAAGAGATGAACCATCACAAAGCTGTCTCAAACTGCGGGGCTGAGAGAACTCATAGCTGACACTCACTTCAACAGCTGAGGGCACACGGACTGCGTGCCTAAAAACAAAGCAAGGCAAGGAGTCGGTCATCTCACCCCAAAACAGGGAGCAGCAAAAGCACCCCTCGAGCTCTCCTGCACAGCAGCACGCTGTACGACAGGATCTGCCCTCGAGCAGGGATGGCTCTCGAGGTCACAGCTGCACAGAGATCCGTCACAGCTTGATGTCGAGACTCCTTCTTGATACAGATCTTCTGTAAGAGACTCATGGTTACTTTGGAGCTTTGTGAGCTTCTCTAAGGTTATGTCTTAGAGTGACTGTGAACATAGGATTCCCTCCACATAAAGCCTTGGCTAAGCCAGGGACTCAGAATGGACCCAGCCATATCCAAGCTCCTTACCTTTGTGCCTTGAGAAGGCTAGGTCGGATGTGGGAGCACTCTGAGCCTTGGGACTCCTTGAGCCAGTGTCAATCCAACTCGGTTCTGGGAAGCTGAGCGTGCAGTTCAGGCAGCAGTGTTAGGATTACCAATGGAAATGGAAGCAGCTGTTGCGTATCAAACTGCCAAAGCCAGTGTTGGCTCCCAGGTGAGAAACGTATGTCAAACACTCACTCTGCAATCATACATTGCCACAAAACGCTGTTCCCAACCCCCACAGAAACAGGGAGGCTGCTGTGCGTGTACTTCATGCAGCTGCTGACCTCCGTGAATCAAAAACCACCAACATTCCCCAATACTCCTTTTCTGCTGCGGCACAGGCTGGAAGTTGTGATGTTATAACATATTTGGACAAAAAACAAAGATCTCTCATTCTCACCCACAATCCTTTAGGCCACACTTACGGGGCTTTTACTGTTGACCTCCTTTGCAAAATGCAAAAGGAGAAGTGGCCTCAACGGATGAAGAGAAGGCTGAGGTACTGAATGAGTTCTTGGCCTCAGCCTCCACTGGCAGCCAGGACTCCAGTATTTCTCACCTCCCTGAGCACTGCATCCCTAAACCTCCAGCTGGGGACCGGGGGAGTAAATCCCTCCCCACTGTAACTCGGACTGCAAGTCCGACACCGCCTCATCAGACTGAATGCAGAAGTTTGCTGGAGACACCCAGCTGAGCGCTGCGGTTGACACAGTGGAAGGAAGGGATGCCATTGAGAGGGACCTCAACAGGCTTGAAAGGGGGGCCCGGGTGAACCTCATGAGGTTCAACACCGCAAAGTGCAAGGTTTGGCACTGGCGCCCGAGGAATCCCAGGCATACATACAGACTGGGAGGAGCAGTCCTGGAGAGCAGCCCTGCAGAGAAGGACCTGGCGGTCCTCAAGGATGAAAAACTTCACATGAGCCAGCAGAGCGGTCTTGCAGCTTCGAAAGCAAAGGGTATCCGGGGCTCCAGCAGAAAAGGGGTGGCCAGCAGGGACAGGGAGCTGATTGTCCCTCTCTACTCTGCCCTCCGGAGGCCCCACCTGGAGTACTGTGCGCAGGCCTGGAGCCCCCAGTACACAAAGGAGAGAGAGCTGGTGGAGAGGGTGAAGAGGAGAGCCACAAAGATGATCAGAGGGCTACAAAGACAGGCTGAGGGAGCTGGGCTTGTTCAGCCTGGAGAAAAGAAGGCTGCGGGGTGACCTCAGTGCAGCCTTCCAGGACCTAAAGGGAGCCCATAAACAGGAGGGGAGGGGAGGCAACTCTGTGAAAGGGCAGATAACAGCAGCACAAGGGGAAATGGTTTGAAGCTGAAGGAGGGCAGCTGCAGGTTGGGTGTCAGGGGGAAGTTCTTTACTCTGAGAGCGGTGAGGTGCTGGAACAGCTGCCCAGAGAGGCTGTGGATGCCCCGTCCATCCCTGGAGGTGTTCAAGGCCGGGCTGGATGGGGCCCTGGGCAGCCTGGGCTGCTATGAAACGTGGAGGTTGGTGGCCCTGATAGCAGCAGCGGGGTTGGAGCTTCACGAACCTCGAGGTCCCTTCCAACCCGGGCCATGGTGTGATCCTCCGCTCTTCCTCCCCAGCAGCACCCAAATGGATGGCAAATGGAAACGCCGTGCCCACGCTGCCACGGGGGGAGGGAGGAAAGGGTGACGCGCTCCGCCCCGCTCCGCCTCACCTGCTCTGCTGGGAAGAGGCGGCCGTTCTCCTGGAAGCGGCACCGACGGCTCCGTCTCTGCCCACAGGGCTGAGCGCCGTCCCGGGATGAGCCGGGAGCAGCAGCCCTGAGGCGACACAGCGGCAACGGCGCCGCTCGAAGAGACCTCCAGTGGAGGCGAGGGGAGGGGAGAAGAGGAGAGCAGGAGAGGGGAGGGCAGGGCAGGGCAGAGCGGGGCGTGGGGGACACAGAGCAGCGGAGCCAAGCGAAGGCTGAGTCCCGTCCCGTCCCGTCCCGTCCCGCCCCGCCGGAAGACACGCCGTCCGTGGCCGTGAGGGAAGAGGAGTTCCGGGCTCAGTTGGGCTGGGACGACCGGCGGGGCTGGGCCGCTGGCCGGGCGGGTGGCCGCCACTGGGTTTGGGCAGTGTGGCACACAGCATTTGGTTGCGTTTCATTGGTAAAAAAAAGCACCTCACCGCCTTCCTTAAGGAGGGTCTGTGTCCGTGTAGTTCTGTCTCCGGGCTCCTATCGCTCACGTGCTGAGCAGACCTTTCTCGGCCAGGCAGCCCCGTCCCTTGTGGGCACTGCTCTTTGTTCGCCGGGCCGTGCACCTTCTCCCGGTGGGGGGAGGGGAAGGAATGTGTGGGTGGGGGGATGATGGCTGGATCTGAGTGAGGAGGAGTTGAGGTACCGCCTCCCCTCCCCTCCCCTCCCCATTTCTGGCCTACCACCACACAAGCAATAGCCTTTTACTTACATACTGAGTATGCGTTATTGGGGAAGGTTTATCTAGAGGACGAGCAATGCAAAGTACCAGAGAACCCTGCTAAAGTAGAAAGACCCCTGAAAAGAGGTATTAATTGTAATAAAGGACCCAAATGGTAGCAGAGGCCATGAAATTAACCAAATTCTTATCTTGTTCTGATTGGGGAACAACATTCAATTCCCACACTCCCACCACACAGGCAATAGCCTTCCCTTTTTCACAACTCACTCCAGTCTCTTTTGCCACGTCCTTTAGCCATCCCACACTATAGCCATCACTCTGTCACCCATGGAAGGTCATAAAGCAGGTGTGTGTATTGCGGCACCGGCTGCGAGAGGGATATCTCCTCCTTACTCGCACATCATGGAATGAGGCCACTGCACGTTTCTAGGCGTAGGGTACTGCTCCTATTCCCAAGACATTGGTTACATTTGCATTGGATGTCCCCCTCCTCTGAGCAGTCGTCCTAGAATATGGGGAGGGTCTGTGGGCCCATCAGGTGGTCGCTGGATGAGGGCAGTTGCAAAACCTTTAGGGGGTTGCATTGTGTCACAATAGCAGCTCTGCCTTCTTATCTTCACGGGATTCTCACCCATTATATAGCAAACAGCGGCTCTACTTACCTTCACACGCCTTCAAGGACCTCGCATTCCTATGGTTCCTGCGCTCATCCCTAAAGGCTGTGAACAACATTACAGTTTCCTCGATTCAGCGGCATTAATGCTCAGTAGATTTGATTTAGTATTCGCTAGGTCTGTTAGGTTTGTTTCCCGTTATTCTCATTGGATAAGACTGCTTTTTCTTACCAATCCCCTGACGCTGTGTGGGACTGTCCCCGCGCTCCGGGAGGCTCTCGTTCCCCCAGGACAGGAGCAGCGGTTCCCAGGTGAGTTGCAGCCCGGGTTGGGCTCCGAGGGGCACAGGAAGGGGTTGGAGCTGGGACAGCGAGGAAGTGAGCAGAGGAGCTCAGTGTGCTCTGCTGCCCGCTTGACCCTCTGTAACGCATCACAGCTGGGACTGCATTTCTTCCTCTGGGCCACGGGAGGCACGAGATGACCTCGCTGCGCAGCTCTGCACGCATGGATCCATGGAAGCCTTCAACTCCCCGATGCCTCCTTTGGAGCGTCTTCATGTGAAGCCTGCCAGGGGGCAATTTCCACTGCCCTCCCCCACGCCGGCAGCCCCCAGTTTCTCTTCGGGGACCCAGCAGGCAACATCTGTCCCCGCAAAGGGAGCGCAGACTGCGTGCTCAGCTGACTGGGAAGCATTCTCGGTGCAGGTGGGTTCACCTGGAACGCGCCCAGCGTGTGCCTTCAGGCCCTGCGCTGTCAGATGGGGTGGGCCGAGGGCTGAAATACTGGCAGCAGAATGTTCAGCTCTGCCCAGCAGGGAGAAGAGCTGCGAAGGCGAGGGGAGGAACGGCTGCAAGGTATTTCTGTCCTTGGCTGGCTGGCTGGCTGGCAGCTGGGACTGGAAGCAGCTACACTGCATATCTCACTGCTAAGGGAGAAGGAGGAAATTCTACTTTTCTGAAAGGTGTTCAGGCACTGGAATGGGCTGTCCAGAGTCACCGTCCCTGGAGGTGTTAAAAGAGCGTTTGGATGTTGTGTGGAGGGACGTGGTTTAGCGAGAACCACTGGTGAAGTGGGAATGGTTGGGCTGGATGATCCTGGGGGTCTTTTCCAACCTTTGCGATTCTATGATTCTATATATGACTGTTGAAGTCACTGGGGAGATGCTCGCCCATCCGCATGGGAGTGGAGGTACTCTTTGGCTTTTAGGGGATGAAGTATCAGTCAGTGGGCAAAATACAGTGTGAGGGCGATCATTTGCTTCTCAAATCTTCCTACTGCTGATGTTATCTACAGTGGCGATGGCGCACATCCTTTGAGCGAGGAAATGCAAAACTGAGCCAAATGAGAAGCCAGTGAGTGTTTGGTGTCCCCTACTACCCTCCATCAAATGAGGCAGTAGAAAGAGCAAAAGGTTGACTGTTGGACACTCAGTGCATCTTAGTGCTTCACTGACCCAGACCTTAGAAGTGATTCTTTCTGCACAAGCTGACAGGTCAGCCCTCGCCTCCAGTGGTAGTGCCGTGGTGCCAGAAACACCCAGCAGGACTCTGTGATCAGTCCGTGCTGTTGTGTCACAAGGAACAAGTAGTGAGACTGCAGAACCATCAGAGTAAGGCAATGCCAGGGTGAGTGCCAGTGCAGGAGTCGAGGTGAGTGTCTGCAGCCTGCAGGGAAAAGGAGGCAAGCGTAGGGCTGCGTAGAACAGCCTCTGGTGCAGATGGCCAACAGCACTGGCAAGGCTGGAGGGCCCCAACAGGAAACCAAGGTCTTGGTCAGCTTGGCTGCGGCAGTTGTGTCTGCTGCTGATGCTCCGGAGGGCACACGTTGTCCTCGTGACACTGGGGCCTCCTTGTTTCCTTGCAGCCCTGTAGGGAGGCCAGTAGGTGTAGTATCATTCTCCCTCCCAGAACGCTGCCCACCCACATCCCACTGACCGTGGGAGAGCGTTGGGCCATCTGTGAGGGACAGGACCACCTTTCCCAGAGGCTGCAGCTATGGCTTAACCCTTCTGTTTCATTAAACAAACCAAGGGCTTTCCCCAGCCTCAAAGCACCTGCACAGTGCCTTTGCCTGCCTGTAATCACAGCCTCCAATTATCTGCTCTAACACGTCTCTGGGGAGGCTTTGTTGGTAATGGCCCCACAGGGACCAATTAATACTCCAACACTCTCCAACATTTCTGGACAGCATTTTGGCTGCACCTTCATCAGTTGGCTACAGCAGTCTTCTCTCAGTAGCTGAAGCTCAACAGACACCACATACGCTGTGGGGCTCATTACAGTGCAGAAAGACCTAACAAGCCATTTCCCTCCAGTCTTCAAGACTTGCTCATGAGGGAGGTCTCAGTGTGGCAGATAAGGTTTTCAAGGAGCACTGTCCAAAAAAGGAGTTGTCATCTGTACGGGTATTTCTCCTTACAGCGGACACCGAGATGTCACTGAGTGCAGCACAACTCCTGTGACACGGATGGCAGCTCCGTCAGGGAGAGGGAGGTACAGCCAGCATGGGGATAGCATTGCGGGGATCCAAGAGGGAAATGTAGTCAGTGAGAGCTGATAACTGGACAGTGACTGCAACAGACAAAGATGGGAATTAATGCAGGTGGAGGAGAAAGAAGCCGGTAGAAGAGGAGGGATGCAGGGGGCCAGTTGTGTGGTCGGTGCTGGTCCGGCTGGGTGTGGGGGAGGCGTGGGAGGGAGCTGATTCCCCTCCAGGACACAGGACTACAACCTCAGGATATGACACCTCAACTGATTCAGCTGAATCCCGTCCAGGTAGCTGCAGGGAGATGGGGTGTGGGGGGGTGTGGGGAAGGAGCGCCACAGCAGCACAGGGGCCTTCTGCTGCTAGGGGTGCTGCATGGGGCTGGGGGCTCAGAGCTGCACAGCATGCTCGGGGCGTTGCAGAGGGGACTTTTCAGGAAGGAGGACCAAACGTGGGACTTTCTGCCCTGTGTTCATTTTCCTACCCTTCTTCTGAGCTAGCCCCCTTGCATCCTCTCCCACCCAGAAACACCTCTGCCTTCAGGGCAGCGGGGTCCAAGCCATGAAGCGCCTCCTCTGCAGCCAGAGCTCCAGCAGAGCAGAGCTGCATCTCTCCAGGCCTGAGCTCATTTCCTTCTGCAGCGCACGGGGGCTGAGAGCAGCTGCTCGGGGCTGTGGACAACATTGTTTGTGAGGCTGGGAAGGAGCTGAATTTCTCTGAATGAGATGCCATCACGAGGACACTTGGCTCTCTCTCGAAGAGAGATGTCCTTCCAAGCTGGTGAGCTGCCCTGCAGGATGCTAATCTCTCCCATAGCATCTCTGTGTTCCCTGAAAGCCCAGGGAGAGATGCTAAGAGAGATGTCACATTCTAAAAGTGAAACCAAGCACTCCTGCCACTTCACAATGGGCCCACCTGGGTGGGTCAGGACTGCTTTCTCCAGAGTCCGCGGGCAGAGGCCTCTCCTCTTCCTTACATACTCAAACTCACGGAAAAAAATCTCAAGTCGTGGATCTGAACAGGCATTTTCCTCAGAGAAAGAAAAAGTATCGGATCGATTCTGTGGCAGGAGGAAGGTCACCAAGGAATGGTACGGGGTTTTGCCAAGGGAAGCCTCACCTAACTTGCCTTTTTCTCTCCTTTGATGATTAGCCAAGTCCAGGAGCGGCAGATGCCCAACAGCAGCTCCATCAGCGAGTTCCTCCTCCTGGCGTTGGCAGACACGCGGCCGCTGCAGCTCCTGCACTTCTGGCTCTTGCTGGGCATCTACCTGGCTGCCCTCCTGGGCAACGGCCTCATCAGCACAGCCGTAGCCTGCGACCACCGCCTGCACACCCCCATGTACTTCTTCCTCCTCAACCTCGCCCTCCTCGACCTGGGCTCCATCTCCACCACTGTCCCCAAAGCCATGGCCAATGCCCTCTGGGACACCAGGGCCATCTCCTACACTGCATGTGCTGCCCAGGTCTTTCTGTTCTCATTCTTGTTGTCAGCCGAATTTTACCTCCTCACTCTCATGTCCTATGACCGCTACGTTGCCATCTGCAAGCCCCTGCACTACGGGACCCTCGTGGGCAGCACAGCTTGTGCCAGCCTGGCAGCAGCTGCCTGGGGCACTGGGCTTCTCCATGCTCTGCTGCACACTGCCAATACCTTTTCACTGCCACTCTGCCGAGGCAACACCGTGGACCAGTTCTTCTGTGAAATTCCTCACATTCAAAAGCTCTCTTGCTCGTACCCCTACCTCAGGAATCTCAGTCTTATGACATTCAGCGTATTTTTGTTTTCGGGGTGTTTTGTTTCCATTGTGCTTTCTTACGTGCAGATCTTCAGGGCTGTGCTGAGGATGCCCTCCGTGCAGGGACGGCACAAAGCCTTTTCCACGTGCCTCCCTCACCTGGCCGTGGTCTCCCTCTCTATCAGCACTGGCCTCTTTACCTACCTGAAGCCCCATTCCATCTCCTCCCCAGCCATGGATGTGTCGGTGGCAATTCTGTACTCGGTGGTGCCTCCAGCAGTGAACCCCCTCATCTACAGCGTGAGGAACCAGGCACTGAAGGGTGCCATCTGGGAACTGTTGTTATGGATGTTTTCCAGTAATCACAAAGACTCCATCTCTCTCCGCAGGTGACTTCTAATGTATCCCACTCTAAGCTTGTGCTCAGTTGTTTTCCATTAGTATGTTTCATTCTTTCATACAGCATACAGCATACTTTCATGCAGCAAAGAAAGTACGTGGGCAGTGAAGTGTTCTGGGGGTCCAGAAATGTGTGTTTGACACAAAGAGAAGATATTTTCTCTTGTGCAGAGGTTCTCCACTGTGGAAAGGGGATTTAGCTGGGGGTCCTGAGGGAATAAGAGCCGGCCGTGAGCCAGCACTGCGCTCCTGTAGCCTGGGTGGCCAATGGTACAACAGAGGGGTGTCCAGCAGGGACAGGGAGGTGATCGTCCTCCTCTACTCAGCCCTTGTAAGGCTCCATCTGGAGCGCTGTGTCCAGGCCTGGGGAAACCAGCGCAAGGAAGACATGGAGCTGTTGGAGCAGGTCCAGAGGAGTGCCACAAAGATGATCAGAGGGCTGATGAAAGATTGTGGGAGTTGGGATTGTTTAGCTTGGAGAAGGGAGGGTCCGGAAAGACCTCATTGCGATCTTGTGATACTTGAAAGGAGCTTACAGGCAGGAGAAGGGCTGGCTTTTTATGCTGGAAGATAGCGATAGGACAAGGGGCAATGGAGTTAAACTGAACGAGGGGAGGTTTATGTTGGATGTTGTGAAGAGATCCTCCACGCAGAGGGTGGTGAGGCACTGGAAGAGGCTGCCCAGAGCATTTGTGGATGCCTCATCAGTGGAGGTGAGTGGAGTGGCCAGGCTTGATGTGTTCCTGGCAGTCTGGTCTTGCGGTTGGCAAGCCTGCCCACAGCACAGGTTTGGAACTAGATGATCCTTCTGATCTTTCCAACACAAGCCACTCTGTGATTCAATGATTCAGTGGATATAACTTGGACTTAATAAAATCTACTTTCACAGAACTATGCCTCTTGCTTTCCTTTGCTGTCAATTAACCATATCCATCTGTGTCTTCATGGAGTTTTTCCTGCGTGTCAGGAAGCTGGGAATTGGTGCCTAGTGCTAACTCTAACCCATAGACTAAACCTTTAATCTAACCCTAACCGCAACTCTAACTCCTAAGCCATAACTCCAACTCCTAACCTTAAAGTCTAACCTTAACCCTTTCTTGTCCTAAACTTCAACCTAAACTCAAACTCTTCCCCCTAAACACTAACCCTCATCACAGCCCTCGCCCTAACACTAACTCAAGTGCTAGCACTTCACCTAACGCTAAATCTAATCCTTAGTGCTAGCCCCAGCCCTAACTCTTCTTTTTAACCTAACCCCATCACTGAACCCTGTCCCTGACCCTCCGGTTGGTTGGCAGCTGGTTATCAGGTGGGGTAAATCAGGCTGCTGCTCTTTCAAGTCACTTCCCAAGATGGATGGAATTCTCAGCATGAGTCGGACACAACATGTTGACATACAAACGTTTCATAAGGGCTGCTCATCAAGGCGCTGTCATAGAGAAGAAGTCTCACCGTGAACTGTGGAGAATTCCGGAAGATCCTAACAAGCACTGGAAGATCCAGGCAGGCTTCTGAAGCGCAAGCAGTCCGGGAAGCACAGTTGGCAGTACGTAAGTCAGGGAGGGAGGATTGGGAGGGATACCTGTGAGAAGTAAAGTGATGGCTGAAGGCCTTAGTAAGTCACTGCAACCGTATGTGAGCCCAGAAATTGAGAGAAAAATGCATCTGGAAGTGAATAAGGAGGAAGAGACTTATCCTGGGAACACGGCAGGAAGGAAGGCCCCCTCCTGTGCCTGATCAGGGGAAAATGACAAGTTTCTATCTGGTGTGCGTGGCTCTGCATGTGGGATGTGGCATATTTGCTGCGGGCAGCAATTGTGCTCAGCCATGCCCATCAGCTAGCTGACCTGGTTCTTCTCCTCCCTTTTCCCTCCCTTGAGTACACGTGAGTGCACTTCCAGCAGCATCCATGACTGTGGAGGAAGCCCAATTCTCCTGCAGTGTTGGCTCAGCGCTGCAATGGAAGAGGGAAGAGTTTGTGAGACACGGGGGAGTACAGGGCCAGCGCTTGGCCATGCTGCTGAATGAAGCACAGCTGGATCAAGCCCTGAGTCAAGGTGCCAGGCAAGAACCAAAACAGCTGTAGCAACAAATCTCTGTGTAATAAATGCGTCATAAAGAACTCCTCCTTTTCAGAGTTTTGAGGGTTGTCTATAAATCCTCGTCATTTATTTTTCATAAGCCACGGACATACAGCAGCAAGATAACGACTCTTACATTTTATCTCCATGTAGATTTATAAAACCATTAAAAACAAAATCAGTTGTAAGTGACCTAGAGATCATCTAGTCCAACTGCCTGACCACTTCAGGGCTAACCAAAAGTGAAAGCACGTCATGCAGGGCTTTATCCAAATGTCCCTTGAGCACCAGAGGTCACGGGGCAAGAACCTGTAAAGGAAGCCTCTTCTGGGGTCTATTTGGAATGCAGTAAGTTGGGAGATGAAAGAGAAGCAGAGGGTTTTTGTGTCCGGACTTGAGACAGCTACTGATGTATGGGCTGCATAGGTAGACAGTGAGCAGCATCAAAAATCTGGCCGAATGGCCGGACCAGTCAGAGCGGTGGTCAGTGGCACAAGGTTTTGCAGGAGGCCAGTAGCTGCAGGTGTGCTGCAGGGCTTCATAATGGGCCTGGTCCTATTTGACATTGTCATTCATGTTCTGTGATGCTGTTCATCAACAGTGATGCTGTTCCAGACGTATCCCTTAATTCCTTAAAGAATTGATTGGGATCGCCGTCCTGGCTGGGTGGCATGTAGTAGGCAACCACTTTACTTCCTTGTCCCTTAATCAGTGCCCAGAGGCTCTCCACCACCTCACAGCCAACTGTAAGCTCCGTGCAGAGCTCACGTGGGACACCGAGGGCACAGCCTTCTGCTGGCTGGATACAAGTGCTGGCTGAAGCAGACAGGACAAAGCCCTCCCTCCATGCCCCCCTGGGTGAACGCCCATCCCCAGAATGGCAGTCCCTCTCCTCCATACCCCCCTCTGAAATGCTCCTGTTCCTGCAGACGGGGCGCTGCGCTCACAACTCTGCAGGGACTCACGTCTGCAACAGAAGGACTTTCCCCACAGCAGAGGGGAAGCAGGGAAGCTCAGGAGGAGGGGAAAAAAATGGAGTTTTCTAACCCTTAGTGCAACAAAACAAAATGTGTGACAAAACAGTGGGGGACATCAGCAGTTCAAGTGAGTTTTCAAGGGACTAAAAGTGGGAAAAACTTCTTCATTTTTATTTCCTGTTCACGGAAAACCTGCTCATTGCTTCTGAGCACATGGTGATGTAAAAGAAAAACAGAATAGTGAGAATGCTTGTTTTCCTAAAAGGAAAGAGGAGACACGTGACTGATGCCACTTGACAGGAATTAGTGGATGCAGCTTAAAAGTAAATCATCCCAGCTCTTGGCTGGGCTGCTGCCTCCTGTTGCCGGGGATCCCCTCGCCTCCCAGCTGCTAGTTTCCTCCCCACGCATTGGGCTCCTCCAACCCCCAGGGCCCTGCTGTACCTCTCCTGCACCAGACCAGGCCCCAGCTCCCTGGCATGGAGGAAGCAGCGCTCCTCGGTACTGCAATCATCATCTCCTTGCAGCTTGCTGGGACATCAGGGAGCCTTCACAGAACCTCACCTGAGGACATGGGCAAGCTCCTGCTGGCTTCACTAGCTCACCAAAACCAGCCTCCACTTCCTGCAAACTGCATTCCAAGCACAGCAGCTTTAGCTGAGCCCAGCAAATCTGAAGGCCCTGCTGCAGAAGGGCCTTCACATTGCTCAGACACACCTTCCCAAGGTCAAAGCAAAAACCTTCAACATCAAAGGGGAACTCTCATGTGGACTAACATGGATTTTTTTACGCTTTAACAAGGACTGAGCTCTGGATGAAGCTCTTCCTGCAGTGCAGGCACTTCTACAGGTCTCTGCCCTGAGTGGATCTCCAGCCTGCAGAGCCCAGAGCCATCCATCACACACAGCACAGCCCTCACAGGGCCATTCCCACCACGTCTCACACATGCTGATGATGCTGAAGCACACAGGGCCTCCAACTTTTGTAGCACAAGCCACACTCACAGCACTTGGTCTCACCTCTGTGTGGGTTTGCTGGTGCTGCTTCAACTCAGAACTGTTTTTGAAGCTCTTCCCACACTCAGAGCACTTGCAGGGCCTCTCCCCTGTGTGGATGCGCTGGTGCAGCTTTAACTCGGATCTTCTTTTGAAGATATCCCCACACTCGGGACACTGAACTGGTCTCTCCTCTGTATGGATGCGCTGCTGCAGGTTCAGTTCAGAACAGATTTTGAAGGTCTTTGCACACGCAGAACACTGAAAGGGTCTCTATCCTGTGTGGATGTGCTGATGGCAGGTGAGGTGGGAACTCCTTTTGAAGCTCTTTCCACACTCAGAGCACTTGTAGGGTCTCTCCTCTGTGTGGGTACGCTGGTGCAGCTTCAGTTCTGAATTGCTTTTGAAGCTCTTCCCACAGGCAGAGCACTTGTAGGGCCTCTCGCCTGTGTGGATGCGCTGGTGCAGCTTTAACACAGATCTTCTGCTGAAGCTCTTCCCACACTCGGGACACTGAAAAGGTCTCTCTTCTGTGTGGGTGAACTGGTGCAGCTTCAATTCACAACTACTTTTGAAGCTCTTCTCACAAACGGGACACTTGTAGGGTCTCTCCCCTGTGTGGATGCGCTGGTGCACCTTCAATTCACAACTCCTTTTGAAGCCCTTCCCACACACAGAGCACATAAAGGGTCTCTCTCCTGTGTGGATGCGTTGGTGGCAGGAGAGATGGGAACTGCTGTTGAAGCTCTTCCCACACTCAGGGCATTTAAAAGGTCTCTCTCCTGTGTGGATGCGTTGGTGGCAGGTGAGGTGGGAACTGCTTTTGAAGCTCTTCCCACACTCACAGCACATGTAGGGCCTCCATCCTGCGTTAATGCGTTGGAGGCGTCTCAGTTTGGCTCTCTGTTCGAAGCTATTCCCACACTCACAGCACTTGTACAGGCTCTTCGTTGCGTGCATGCACTGGTGGTTAATGACACTGGAATCTATTTCCAAGCTTTTCCCACACTCAGTGCATGGATTCTGCTTTTTTATCAGATACACATCCTTGCTCCTGGGTCCTTCCGCCTGCTTTTCACCTATGTTGAAGTGCAGTGGGCTCTTTCTTTTCTCTTCCACATGCTCTCCCAGTGCCTTCTTGATGTGCTCACCCTGACCTTGCTCCAGGCCTCCTGGGACATCCCTTCTGATTTCTCCCACACAGGCACTGCCCCACCGCCTTTCGGCCACACCACTTTCCTGCACATCCTCCAGTATATCTGTAATCCCAGTTCCTGCTGGAGGAAAGAGGAAATCCAGAAATTGCACACGGTGCCCAAAATAAAACACAGACAGAGAGGACTCTTCCAGCCCCAGCCTCCTCCTTCCCTCCCTCCAGCAACTCACCTGGGCTCAGGTCTCCTGGCACGGCCTCCGGGCTACGCACATCTGGGATCCAGGGGTCTTCCCCTCCTTCAAGCAGGGAGATCAGCCCAGGTTTGGGGGCTGGAAGTGGAGCTTCGATGACAGAAATATGGAGATGTGAGTGTTCCCTTGATTCTGGTGTAGGTGCTTGCCCAAAAACTTTGCAGTGTGTCCATCCCCACGGTAAATGATAGCGGGCAACCACGTATACTTTAGAACATTTACTTCAATTTTTTCCCAACTGCTCTACGCTCAAGGCTTCAAAAGTGTTGATGGGATAGGAATAGAGAGCCAATAAATGCTAAAGGAGTAACCTGGGAGTGAACTGGCTGCTGGAGCTGGGGGCATCATGCAATTCAGCAACACAAGGGCTGTTTGCAGAAAGCTGATCCTCCTCCTCCAGGCTGCTGCCTGCTTGCCAGCACTCACCCTGGGGCTTTTAACAGAGTGTTGAGCACACTAAGCCCTTAAAACCTCACACATCTCTGTCTGTCGTTTCTTGCGATTATTGTGGTATTAGTCAAGAAGTAACTGCAGAGAGATTATTCTAGGCTCAGCATGCAGAGGCTCATTCAGCACAGCCCAAGGAGCCCAAACGAGGAGGAAAGGCAGCAAAGCCCTCACCCAGTCAGGCCACGCACTGGTACGTCTCCAGCATCACGTCCCGGTAGAGCGCTCGCTGCGCAGGGTCCAGCAGCGCCCACTCCTCCCTGCTGAAATACACGGCCACCTCCGCAAAGCTCACGGGCTCCTGCAAGCAAAGAGGCTCCTTGCTGGGAACAGCCAAGGCCCAGGGAAGCAGCTCGCACACGACACAAACTCCCGTCCCAGCCGCTTCTCCGGCCCCAGCACACGCATGCTGGCTGAGGGCACCTCCCTCTCCCCCTGCATTCACATCCCTCGCCCCTTGGCCTCTCCTGCCTGCTTCCCACAGCCCCTACCTGACACCGATGTGCTGTGGCCATTTGCTGCTCTCCTGCAGCCTGGGATGATCACGCCTGGAAGGCACAAGTTGAACTGGAGCCTGCAGGGACAAGAGAAAGGGTCATCTCACCCCAAAACAGGGAGCAGCCCAAGCACCCCTCGAGCTCTCCTGCACAGCAGCGCGCTGCACGACAGATCTGCGACTCAAGCAGGGATGGCTCTCGAGGTCACAGCTGCACAGAGATCCCTCGCAGCTTGAATGTCGAGATTCCTTCTTGATACAGATCTTCTGTAAGACACTCGTGGTTACTTTGGAGCTTTGTGAGCTTTCTCTAAGGTTATGTCTTAGTGTGACTGGGAACATAGGATTCCTCCCACATAAAGCCTTGGCTAAGCCAGGGACTCGGAGTGGACCCAGCCATGTCCAGGCTCCTCACCTTCGTGGCTTGAGAAGGTTAGGTATGATGTGGGAGCACTCTGAGCCTTGGGACTCCTTGAGCCAGTGTCAATCCAACTCGGTTCTGGGAAGCTGAGCGTGCAGTTCCGGCAGCAGTGTTAGGATTACCAATGGAAATGGAAGTGACTGTTGCGTATCAAACTGCCACAGCCAGTGTTGGCTCCCAGGTGAGAAACGTATGTCAAACACACACTCTGCAATCATACATTGCCACAAAACGCTGTTCCCAACCCCCACAGAAACAGGGAGGCTGCTGTGCATGTACTTCATGCAGCTGCTGACCTCCGTGAACCAAAAACCACCAACGTTCCCCAATACTCCTTTTCTGCTGCGGCACAGGCTGGAAGTTCTGATGTTACAGCACATTTGGACAAACAACAAAGATCTCTCATTCTCACCCACAGTCCTTTAGGCCACACTTACGGGGCTTTTACTGTTGACCTCCTTTTGCAAAATGCAAAAGGAGAAGTGGCCTCAACGGATGAAGAGAAGGCTGAGGTACTGAATGAGTTCTTGGCCTCAGTCTCCACTGGCAGCCAGGACTCCAGTATTTCTCACCTCCCTGAGCCCTGCATCCCTAAACCTCCAGCTGGGGACCGGGGGAGTAAATCCCTCCCCACTGTAACTCAGGACTGCAAGTCCGACACCGCCTCATCAGACTGAATGCAGAAGTTTGCTGGAGACACCCAGCTGAGCGCTGCGGTTGACACGGTGGAAGGAAGGGATGCCATCCTGAGGGACCTCAACAGGCTTGAAAGGGGGGCCCGGGTGAACCTCATGAGGTTCAACACCGCAAAGTGCAAGGTTTGGCACTGGGGCCCGAGGAATCCCAGCCATACATACAGACTGGGAGGAGCAGTCCTGGAGAGCAGCCCTGCAGAGAAGGACCTGGCAGGTCCTCAGGGGATGAAAAACTTCACGTGAGCCAGCTGTGTGCCTCTTGCAGCTTGGAAAGCAAACTGGTATCCTGGGCTCCAGCAGAAAACGGGGTGGCCAGCAGGGACAGGGAGCTGATTGTCCCTCTCTACTCTGCCCTCCGGAGGCCCCACCTGGAGTACTGTGCGCAGGCCTGGAGCCCCCAGTACACGAAGCAGAGAGAGCTGGTGGAGAGGGTGCAGAGGAGGGACACAAAGATGATCAGAGGGCTACAAAGACAGGCTGAGGGAGCTGGGCTTGTTCAGCCTGGAGAAAAGAAGGCTGAGGGGTGACCTCATTGCAGCCTTCCAGGACCTAAAGGGAGCCCATAAACAGGACGGGGAGGGGAGGCAACTCTGTGAAAGGGCAGATAAGCAGCAGCACAAGGGGAAATGGTTTGAAGCTGAAGGAGGGCAGCTGCAGGTTGGGTGTCAGGGGGAAGTTCTTTACTCTGAGAGCGGTGAGGTGCTGGAACAGCTGCCCAGAGAGGCTGTGGATGCCCCGTCCATCCCTGGAGGTGTTCAAGGCCGGGCTGGATGGGGCCCTGGGTAGCCGTGGGCTGCTATGAAACGTGGAGGTTGGTGGCCCTGATAGCAGCAGCGGGGTTGGAGCTTCATGAACCGCGAGGTCCCTTCCAACCCGGGCCATGGTGTGATCCTCCGCTCTTCCTCCCCAGCAGCACCCAAATGGATGGCAAATGGAAACGCCGTGCCCACGCTGCCACGGGGTGAGGGAGGAAAGGGTGACGCGCTCCGCCCCGCTCCGCCTCACCTGCTCTGCTGGGAAGAGGCGGCCGTTCTCCTGGAAGCGGCACCGACGGCTCCGTCTCTGCCCACAGGGCTGAGCGCCGTCCCGGGATGAGCCGGGAGCAGCAGCCCGGGAGGCGACACAGCACGAAAGGCGCCTCTCGGAGAGACCTCCAGGAGAGGGGAGGGGAGGGGAGGAAGAGGAGAGCAGGAGAGGGGAGGGCAGGGCAGGGCAGAGCGAGGCGTGGGGGACACAGAGCAGCGGAGCCAAGCGAAGGCTGAGTCCCGTCCCGTCCCGTCCCTGTCCCGCCCCGCCGGAAGACACGCCGTCCGTGGCCGTGAGGGAAGAGGAGTTCCGGGCTCAGTTGGGCTGGGGCGACCGGCGGGGCTGGGCCGCTGGCCGGGCGGGTGGCCGCCACTGGGTTTGGGCAGTGTGGCACACAGCATTTGGTTGCGTTTCATTGGTAACAAAAAGCACCTCACCGCCTTCCTTAAGGAGGGTCTGTGTACGTGTAGTTCTGTCTCCGGGCTCCTATCGCTCACGTGCTGAGCAGTCCTTTCTCGGCCAGGCAGCCCCGTCCCTTGTGGGCACTGCTCTTTGTTCTCCGGGCCGTGCACCTTCTCCCCGGTGGGGGGAGGGGAAGGAATGTGCGGGTGGGGGAATGTTGGCTGCATCTGAGTGAGGAGGAGTTGAGGTACCGCCTTCTCTTCCCTTCCCTTCCCTTCCCTTCCCTTCCCTTCCCTTCCCTCCCCTCCCCTCCCCTCCCCTCCCCTCCCCTCTTGTGTCCATTTCTGGCCAATTTTTGTTAATATCCAAATAACTTTGTCAGGACAGTATCTCTGAGAATGCAGATTTTATTCCCAATTGCAGTGGCAGGCATCCCACAAGCAGAAGAGAGTGCTTATGGGGACAGACATGACAGCTTTTGTACCTTGTTCCGCCCCCCCTCCCCCCACCCCTTCCCTCCCCTGTTTCCCCACTGGCTGGGTCCTCCAGGTTCACAATCTTATCAAAAGGTTTACATTTGTTAATCACTTGTTAATTCGTGTGTCATGTGGTGTCAGTCAGTAGCAGTCCTTTTGTCTCTAACATGTCTCAGTACCCTTCTCATTCGTACTGATGTGGTGATTTTCTTCAGAGTCTTTGTTAGACAAAGAGTATGGAGGGAGGTGCCAGATGTTCCTCAATATGTTCTTCAGGCACTCCCTAAGGAGTTGTCCTTTTAATTTGTGCAGGACGTTCTTGCAATGTGTGTGACATATATTTTTTTTTCATGCAGTCTATACATAAGTTGTTACTGGCATATATATGTATGCTGTTAATTGTTCAACTTCTCCTTTAATTCTCTGTTGCTCAGGCCCTGTCTATCCAGCACCAAAAGCTAGCAGTTTTCCAACATCAAGGGGTTTGTGATTTGCAAAGATATCTATTACGTCTACCTGGCCTTTAACTGAAGGCCCAGATGTGTTTCAGAAAGCTGGACAGACAGGAGCTTCAGTCTTTGTGCTTATAACTTACTCCATCTACCTAATCTCGATGGATATATCTATATCTATATGTATGTATATACTATTTTACTTATATACTGAGTATGCGTTTCTGGGGAAGGTTTATCTAGAGGACGAGCAATGCAAAGTACCAGAGAACCCTGCTAAAGTAGAAAGACCCCTGAAAAGAGGTATTAATTGTAATAAAGGACCCAAATGGTAGCAGAGGCCATGAAATTAACCAAATTCTTATCTTGTTCTGATTGGGGAACAACATTCAATTCCCACACTCCCACCACACAGGCAATAGCCTTCCCTTTTTCACAACTCACTCCAGTCTCTTTTGCCACGTCCTTTAGCCATCCCACAACAGCTGTGGGAGACTGCAAAGCTCCTCAGCACAGATCTGCCCTTTGGCAGTCAGGCATGCCTTACAGCTCCTCAACACCTCGAGCAAGGAGAGCCATGGAGATTGGGCTGACTGTGTGGACACAATTAGCGGGTAGATTCGAACCATTTGGTTCCCCATCTGTGTCATCCTAGGTAATTGCCAATCCCACCTATGCAGGTGAGTTTCTACAGGGGAGATAAGAGGTGACTGTCCTTGCACACTGCCCTGGCAGAAACGTGCCACCTGGCAGAGGGTTTCCAGTGGCTGTGACACATCCCACTCTGGACTCTCCTTTGAGTGTCCGCTCAACACCTTGACTGCAGCTGACAGAGAGCAACATGCAGAATTCGCATCCAAAGAGGAGAAAGAAGAGCAGCAGAGAAGAAGAAGGATTTTGGCTGCAGAGCTCATCCTCTACTCAAGGGATTTGTAAGGTTCAAAACACAAAGCCACAGGTCGTAACCAGGGTGGGGCTTTGGCTGAAGCTCTTCACAAGTTTGAGGTTCTGCAGGATCTGTACCTTCTGTGGCAGTGCCGGTCGCTAATGAGGCTGGAACTGCTTTTGAAGGTTCCCAGAGTCTTGGGGAGCTTCTACAGCCGTTGTGCTCTGTGGGTGCGCTTGTGAGTGTTGAGATGAGATCTGCGTTTAAAGCTCTTTGCACACTCCAGACACTGAAAGGGTCTCTGTCCTGTGTGGATGCGATGGTGCTGCTTCAATTCAGAACTGCGTTTGAAGCTCTTCCCACACTCAGGACACTGAAAGGGTCTCTCCCCTGTGTGGATGCGCTGGTGCAGCTTCAATTCAAACTTCGTTTTGAAGCCCTTCCCACACTCAGAGCACTGAAAGGGTTTCTCTCCTTTGTGGATACGTTGGTGGCAGGTGAGATGGGAACTGCTGTTGAAGCTCTTCCCACACTCAGGACACTGAAAGGGTCTCTCTCCAGTGTGGATGCGTTGGTGGTAGGTGAGGTGGGAACTTCTGCTGAAGCTCTTCCCACACTCAGAGCACTTGCAGGGCCTCTCCCCTGTGTGGATGCGCTGGTGCAGCTTTAACTCGGATCTTCTTTTGAAGCTCTTCCCACACGCGGAACACTGAAAGGGTCTCTCCTGTCTGTGCATGCGCAGGTGCTGCTTCCAGTCAGAACGGCGTTTGAAGCACTTCCCACACTCAGAGCACTGAAAGGGTCTCTCCTCTGTGTGGATGCGTTGGTGGCAAGTAAGGTTGCAACTGCTGTTGAAGCCCTTCCCACACTCAGAGCACTGAAAGGGTCTCTCTCCTGTGTGGATGCGTTGGTGGCGGGTAAGGTTGTAACTGCTGTTGAAGCTCTTCCCACACTCAGAGCACTTGTACAGGCTCTGCGTTGCGTGCATGCACTGGTGGTTAATGACACTGGAATCTATTTCCAAGCTTTTCCCACACTCAGTGCATGGATTCTGCTTTTTCATCTGACACACATCCTTGCTCCTGGGCTCTACGTCCTGCTTTTCACCTATGTTGAAGTCCAGTGGGCTCCTTCCTTTCTCTTCCAGATGCTCTCCCAGTGCCTTCTTGATGTGCTCACCCTGACCTTGCTCCAGGCCTCCTGGGACATCCCTTCTGATTTCTCCCACACAGGCACTACCCCACCGCCTTTCGGCCACACCACTTTCCTGCACATCCTCCAGTATATCTGTAATCCCAGTTCCTGCTGGAGGAAAGAGGAAATCCAGAAATTGCACACGGTGCCCAAAATAAAACACAGACAGAGAGGACTCTTCCAGCCCCAGCCTCCTCCTTCCCTCCCTCCAGCAACTCACCTGGGCTCAGGTCTCCTGGCACGGCCTCAGGGCTACGCACATCTGGGATCCAGGGGTCTTCCCCTCCTTCTAAGCAGGGAGATCAGCCCGGGTTTGGGGGCTGGAAGAGGAGCTTCAATGACAGAAACAGGGGAGATGAGAGCATTTCCATCATTGCGGCACAGTGACTGTTCAACATCTCCACTGTGTGTCCCTCCCCATGGAGAAAGCACTATTTGGGCCTGAATGACACTGGGGCCACAGCTTCCTCTGGAGCAAAGAAAGCTTTTACATCTCTAGACATTATGAAGGGATATTTGCTTTAAAATTAATCTGTACAACTAGCATGCTTACTTGCTTACAATATATCAGTGAGCATGGCATCAAAATATTTATGGCAATTGAATGGAAAATCCTAAATTCTAAAGGAGTAACCAGCGAGTCATCTCTTAGTTGCAGCTGGTGGCATCATGCAATGCAGCAACACAAGGGCTGTTTGTAGGAAACTGATCATCCCCCTTCCTGCTGCTGCTTACTAGCCAGCACTGACTCTGAGGCTTTTATCACAGTGCTGAGCACAAGAAGGCCTCCTGAAACTCATGCTACTCTGTGTTTCCTTCGTTGCTGTCACTGTGGTGTTAGTCAATATGTAACTGCATGGCAGTTATTCAAGGCCCGGCATGCAGAGGCTCATTCAGCACAGCCCAAGGCAGACCTAACGAGGAGGAAAGGCAGCAAAGCCCTCACCCAGCCAGGCCACGCACTGGTACGTCTCCAGCATCACGTCCCGGTAGAGCGCTCGCTGCGCAGGGTCCAGCAGCGCCCACTCCTCCCTGCTGAAATACACGGCCACCTCCGCAAAGCTCACGGGCTCCTGCAAGCAAAGAGGCTCCTTGCTGGCAACAGCCAAGGCCCAGGGAAGCAGCTCGCACACGACACAAACTCCCGTCCCAGCCGCTTCTCCGGCCCCAGCACACGCATGCTGGCTGAGGGCACCTCCCTCTCCCCCTGCATTCACATCCCTCGCCCCTTGGCCTCTCCTGCCTGCTTCCCACAGCCCCTACCTGACACCGATGTGCTGTGGCCATTTGCTGCTCTCCTGCAGCCTGGGATGATCACGCCTGGAAGGCACAAGCTGAACTGGAGCCTGCAGGGACAAGAGAAAGGGCAGGGCAGCTGGGAAGGCAACGCAGCAGTCCCTGTCCCAGCCCAGCCCTCCCCAGCCCATCTGCAGGGCACTGCCTCCGGGATGGCACACCAGGCCTGGCACAGGAAGACAACCAGCAACAGCACTGCTAACGCTCTGGCTCAAGGAGATGAAACATCACAAAGCTGTCTCAAACTGCGGGGCTGAGAGAACTCATAGCTGACACTCACTTCAGCAGCTCAGGACAACAGATTGTGTGCCTAAAAACAAAGCATGGCAGTCGGTACTCTCACCCCAAAACAGGGAGCAGCCCAAGCACCCCTCGAGCTCTCCTGCACAGCAGCGCGCTGCACAACAGGATCTGCCCTCAAGCAGGGATGGCTCTCGGGGTCACAGCTGCACAGAGATCCCTCGCAGCTTGATGTCGAGACTCCTTCTTGATACAGATCTTCTGTATTAGACTCGTGGTTACTTTGGAGCTTTCTGAGCTTCTCTAAGGTTATATCTTTAAGTGATTATGTACATATGATCTCTTTGACGTTATCCCCTGATCAAGAGTGGATTAGGAGTGGATCAAGGTGCAGTGACGCTCCTTACCTTTGTGCCTTGAGAAGGCTAGGTCGGATGTGGGCGCACTCTGAGCCTTGGGACTCCTTGAGCCAGTGTCAATCCAACTCGGTTCTGGGAAGCTGAGCGTGCAGTTCCGGCAGCAGTGTTGGGATTACCAATGGAAATGGAACCAACTGTTGCGTATCAAACTGCCACAGCCAGTGTTGTCTCCCAGGTGAGAAACGTATGTCAAACACTCACTCTGCAATCATACATTGCCACAAAACGCTGTTCCCAACCCCCACAGAAACATGGAGGCTGCTGTGCATGTACTTCATGCAGCTGCTCACCTCCGTGAATCAAAAACCACCGACGTTCCCCAATACTCCTTTTCTGCTGCGGCACAGGCTGGAAGTTCTGATGTTACAGCACATTTGGACAAACAACAAAGATCTCTCATTCTCACCCACAAGTCCTTTAGGCCACACTTACGGGGCTTTTACTGTTGACCTCCTTTGCAAAATGCAAAAGGAGAAGTGGCCTCAACGGATGAAGAGAAGGCTGAGGTACTGAATGAGTTCTTGGCCTCAGTCTCCACTGGCAGCCAGGACTCCAGTATTTCTCACCTCCCTGAGCCCTGCATCCCTAAACCTCCAGCTGGGGACCGGGGGAGTAAATCCCTCCCCACTGTAACTCGGACTGCAAGTCCGACACCGCCTCATCAGACTGAATGCAGAAGTTTGCTGGAGACACCCAGCTGAGCGCTGCGGTTGACACGGTGGAAGGAAGGGATGCCATCCTGAGAGGGACCTCAACAGGCTTGAAAGGGGGGCCCGGGTGAACCTCATGAGGTTCAACACCGCAAAGTGCAAGGTTTGGCACTGGGGCCCGAGGAATCCCAGGCCATACATACAGACTGGGAGGAGCAGTCCTGGAGAGCAGCCCTGCAGAGAAGGACCTGGGGGTCCTGGAGGATGAAAAACTTCACAGTGAGCCAGCAGTGCGCTCTTGCAGCTTGGAAAGCAAACGGCATCCTGGGCTCCAGCAGAAAAGGGGTGGCCAGCAGGGACAGGGAGCTGATTGTCCCTCTCTACTCTGCCCTCCGGAGGCCCCATCCTGGAGTACTGTGCGCAGGCCTGGAGCCCCCAGTACACGAAGCAGAGAGAGCTGGTGGAGAGGGTGCAGAGGAGGGCCACAAAGATGATCAGAGGGCTACAAAGACAGGCTGAGGGAGCTGGGCTTGTTCAGCCTGGAGAAAAGAAGGCTGAGGGGTGACCTCATTGCAGCCTTCCAGGACCTAAAGGGAGCCCATAAACAGGACGGGAGGGGAGGCAACTCTGTGAAAGGGCAGATAACAGCAGCACAAGGGGAAATGGTTTGAAGCTGAAGGAGGGCAGCTGCAGGTTGGGTGTCAGGGGGAAGTTCTTTACTCTGAGAGCGGTGAGGTGCTGGAACAGCTGCCCAGAGAGGCTGTGGATGCCCCGTCCATCCCTGGAGGTGTTCAAGGCCGGGCTGGATGGGGCCCTGGGCAGCCTGGGCTGCTATGAAACGTGGAGGTTGGTGGCCCTGATAGCAGCAGCGGGGTTGGAGCTTCATGAACCGCGAGGTCCCTTCCAACCCGGGCCACTGTGTGATCCTCCGCTCTTCCTCCCCAGCAGCACCCAAATGGATGGCAAATGGAAACGCCGTGCCCACGCTGCCACGGGGTGAGGGAGGAAAGGGTGACGCGCTCCGCCCCGCTCCGCCTCACCTGCTCTGCTGGGAAGAGGCGGCCGTTCTCCTGGAAGCGGCACCGACGGCTCCGTCTCTGCCCACAGGGCTGAGCGCCGTCCCGGGATGAGCCGGGAGCAGCAGCCCGGGAGGCGACACAGCGGCAACGGCGCCGCTCGGAGAGACCTCCAGGGGAGGGGAGGGGAGGAGAGGGGAGCAGGACTGGACAGGGCAGGGCAGAGCGAGGCGTGGGGGACACAGAGCAGCGGAGCCAAGCGAAGGCTGAGTCCCGTCCCGTCCCCGTCCCCGTCCCGCCCCTCCGGAAGACACGCCGTCCGTGGCCGTGAGGGAAGAGGAGTTCCGGGCTCAGTTGGGCTGGGACGACCGGCGGGGCTGGGCCGCTGGCCGGGCGGGATGGCCGGCCACTGGGTTTGGGCAGTGTGGCACACAGCATTTGGTTGCGTTTCATTGGTAACAAAAAGCACCTCACCGCCTTCCTTAAGGAGGGTCTGTGTACGTGTAGTTCTGTCTCCGGGCTCCTATCGCTCACGTGCTGAGCAGTCCTTTCTCGGCCAGGCAGCCCCGTCCCTTGTGGGCACTGCTCTTTGTTCTCCGGGCCGTGCACCTTCTCCCCGGTGGGGGGAGGGGAAGGAAGTGTGTGGGTGGGGGGATGTTGGTTGGATCTGAGCGTGGAGGAGTTGTAGGTACCGCTTCCCTTCCCTTCCCTTCCCTTCCCTTCCCTTCCCTTCCCTTCCCTTCCCTTCCCTTCCCTTCCCTTCCCTTCCCTTCCCTCCCTCTTCCCTTCCCTTCCCTCTTGTGTCCATTTCTGCCCAGCTGTTGGAAATATCCAAATAATTTTGTCAGGACAGTATCTCTGATAAAGCAGATTTTATTCCCCATTGCAATGGCAGGCATCCCACAAGCAGAAGAGCGTGCTTATGGGTACGGACATGACAGCTTTTGTACCTTGTTTCCCCCCCCACACACCCCTTGCCTCCCCTGTTTCCCCACTGGCTGGGTGCTCCAGGTTCACAATCTTATCAAAAGGTTTACATTTGTTAATCACTTGTTAATTCCTGTGTTCATGTGGTGTCAGTCAGCAGCAGTCCTTTTGTCTCTAACATGTCTCAGTACCCTTCTCATTCGTACTGATGTGGTGATTTTCTTCAGAGTCTTTGTTAGACAAAGAGTATGGAGGGAGGTGCCAGATGTTCCTCAATACTGTTCTTCAGGCACTCCCTAAGGCGTGTTACGAGTTGTCCTTTTAATTTGTGCAGGACGTTCTTGCAATGTGTGTGACATATATATTTTTTTCATGCAGTCTGTACATAAGTTGTTACTAGCATATATATGTATGCTGTTAATTGTTTAACTTCTCCTCCTTTAATTCTCTGTTGCTCAGGCCCTGTCTATCCAGCACCAAAAGCTAGCAGTTTTCCAACATCAAGGGGTTTGTGATTTGCAAAGATATCTATTACGTCTACCTGGCCTTTAACTGAAGGCCCAGAAGGTTTTCAGATGGCTGGACAGACAGGAGCTTCAGTCTTTGTGCTTATAACTTACTCCATCTACCTAATCTCGATGGATATCTCTATATCTATATGTATGTATATACTATTTTACTTATATACTGAGTATGCGTTTTTGGGGAAGGTTTATCTAGAGGACGAGCAATGCAAAGTACCTGAGAACCCTGCTAAAGTAGAAAGACCCCTGAAAAGAGGTATTAATTGTAATAAAGGACCCAAATGGTAGCAGAGGCCATGAAATTAACCAAAGTTCTTATCTTGTTCTGATTGGGGAACAACATTCAATTCCCACACTCCCACCACCCAGGCAATAGCCTTCCCTTTTTCACAACTCACTCCAGTCTCTTTTGCCACGTCCTTTAGCCATCCCACACTATAGCCATCACTCTGTCACCCATGGAAGGTCATAAAGCAGGTGTGTGTATTGCGGCACCGGCTGCGAGAGGGATATCTCCTCCTTACTCGCACATCATGGAATGAGGCCACTGCACGTTTCTAGGCGTAGGGTACTGCTCCTATTCCCAAGACATTGGTTACATTTGCATTGGATGTCCCCCTCCTCTGAGCAGTCGTCCTAGAATTTGGGGAGGGTCTGTGGGCCCATCAGGTGGTCGTTGGATGAGGGCAGTTGCAAAACCTTTAGGGGGTTGCATTGTGTCACAATAGCAGCTCTGCCTTCTTATCTTCACGGGATTCTCACCCATTATATAGCAAACAGCGGCTCTACTTACCTTCACACGCCTTCAAGGACCTCGCATTCCTATGGTTCCTGCGCTCCTCCCTAAAGTCTGCGAACAAAGTTACAGTTTCCTCGATTCAGCGGCATTAATGCTCAGTAGATTTGATTTAGTATTCGCTAGGTCTGTTAGGTTTGTTTCCCGTTATTCTCATTGGATAAGACTGCTTTTTCTTACCAATCCCCTGACGCTGTGTGGGACTGTCCCCGCGCTCCGGGAGGCTCTCGTTTCCCCCAGGACAGGAGCAGCGGTTCCCAGGTGAGTTGCAGCCCGGGTTGGGCCCCGAGGGGCACAGGAAGGGGTTGGATCTGGGACAGCGAGGAAGTGAGCAGAGGAGCTCAGCGTGCTCTGCTGCCCACTTGGGCTTCTGTAACGCAACACAGCTGGGACTGCATTTCTTCCTCTGGGCCACGGGAGGCACGAGATGACCTCACATTTCTTCCTCTGGGCCACGGGAGACACGAGATGACCTCGCTGCGCCGCTCTGCACGCATGGATCGATGGAAGCCTTCAACTCAGTTTCCCTTCGGGGACCCAGCAGGCAACATCTGTCCCCGCAAAGGGTGCGCAGACTGCGTGCTCAGCTGAACGGGAAGCATTCTCGGTGCAGGTGGGTTCAGCTGGCACGCACCCAGCGTGTGCCTTCAGGCCCTGCGCTGTCAGATGGGGTGGGCCGAGGGCTGAAATACTGGCAGCAGAATGTTCAGCTCTGCCCAGCAGGGAGAAGAGCTGCGAAGGCGAGGGGAGGAACGGCTGCAAGGTATTTCTGTCCTTGGCTGGCTGGCTGGCTGGCAGCTGGGACTGGAAGCAGCTACACTGCATATCTCACTGCTAAGGGAGAAGGGGGACAGGGGTAAACACAACCATAGTGGAAGCCCTCCTGCTGAGTCCCGAGGCTCAGAGCGTGCTCCGTTGTGCCTCAGCTGTTTAAGCAGGGCTCTGTTATCAGTTCTTTCAGTGCCCGTTTTCAGACAGATTTATGGCCGTTCATGTGTTTTAGCCAGAGTGTTACCTGTTGTGTTGTGCATTGTCTTCCTGTGCAGGGCCTTGTGAGCTGAAGAAGGGAGCTGCGGGAAGAAGCTGGAGGAGGACGTGAGGGGGAGAAGGGCCTTGTGAGCAGGATGTGTCTCTCTCCCTATCCACACTACAGTCACTCACATTTGCATCAGCCGTAGCAAGTGGGAAAAGCAGCTACACTGGTACTATCCCAGTGCCATTCACTTCCATTTCTGTCTTTAAGTGGGCTTCATTTCCGTGCCTGGCCACGGATGAGACAGCTGAGTTGTTGTTCTTAGAATTTGTTCTCATACTCAGTGCGTACTGAAAACAGGCATATGGAGAGGTCTCCTGTCCTCAGGTTAACAAGAGTGGCACTATCCCAGTATCTATCCGAGTAGCAGCGTGAGCACAGCATTTGCAGATGCCATCCCAGGGCTGCTATGAAAAGCAGGGAATCGTCTTGGTGGGGAATTCTGAACAGGTGACGCCGTTCCAAAGAAGGATAAATCCCTGATGCCTGAATTGTTCTGTCTGGCACTGCTGCTATTCAATAAGTTGCCTACACGGTTCAGTTAGAATTATCAGCACAGCAGCGGTAGGGTGGTGGTCTGACCGTCACAGGCTGGTTTGGCTGCAATGGTGTCAGATACTCTCTCTTCTCAGGAGAAGAAAAAATACTCTCCGTTTGGTAGGATGTTTTGTTGTTTGATTTTTGTGTTTGTTTCAAGTAAGCCATCCCATTTATTTGAGGTGTGCGTACCATCCCATTAACGCCTTCCAGTTCTGCACTTCCTTACCTGAGGAATGTGAGCCATTATTGTAGAGGAAATGGACCTGGGGGTATTGATTGATGCTAGACTGAACGTGAGCCAGCAGTGTTGCCAGAAATACTGTGGAATATTTTTTGGTCGTTTTTGATTCAGGGAGGAGCGGTTCAGTTCTCCTTTGCTTTATATGTTACTTGCCAAACTTGACACTATGCTGATAACAGTTTTATATTTATGGATATAATACAGCTATGCTGCAGTGATTTAGCAGTGACATAACAAGATTGTCACAAGTGCTTCAAAAGGGCTTCCCACCTCACCTTCCACCAGCACATCCATGCAGAAGAGAGACCCTTTCAGTGCCCTGTGTGTGGGAGGAGCTTCAAAAGCAGTTCTGCATTGAAGCGCCAACAGCGCATCCACACAGGAGAGATTCTTTCAGTGTCCGGAGTGTGCAAAGAGCTTTAAACGCAGATCTCAACTCAACACCCACAAGCACATCCACAGAGCCCAGGGGCTGTAGAAGCACCCCAAGACTCTGGGAACCTTCAGAAGCAGTTCCAGCCCTGTTACCTACCAGCACTGCCGCTAAAGATACAGATCCTGCAGAGCCTCAAACGCGTGAAGAGCTTCAGTCAAAGCCCCAGCCTGGACACCACCTGTGGCTTTTTGTGGTGAACCTGTAATTTCTGAGTGCACTGATGAACGTGAGAGAAGGGTCAGGAGAGCAGTAACGTGGCTCCTGGAGGTTTTCTGAGAATCATCGGTAGTGGAAAGGGAAGGGGGTGAATAAAGTAGCTGAGTTGTTCTGGAGCTTTCTTCACTGTAGTCCTTGTTTCTTGTTCTTAAAGTGAATGTCAGCGTGTGGAATGAGGAGAGGGAAAGGTGCAAGCAGGTTTTGGTTTGGGTGCCGACTCCAGCCCACTGCTTGCTTCTGGGGAAGCCATTTCTTTCACACAACCCTATCATCCTTCCTAACCGTGCTGCATGTAGGTTCTGCTGCTCTTCCTGAATGCTTTAATCAGGAGCTTGGGGCAGCTGTGAGACACCAAGCCTCGGTTGTCTCCAGTAGACCCACAGAAAGCTGAGCTTGTTCTTCCTAAATGCACCATCCCAAGTTTCAGGCGGTGTTGGAAGCAGAAGGCAGTGCAAAGCCACAGTGTGCGCAAGCAGCTCACCTGCCCAGCACTGGGATATCAGAGCGCTCTCCAATGCATGCTTGCCTTGTAAGTGATCCCTTTTGAGCATGAAGGGTTTTGCTTTGACCTTGGGAAGGTGTGCCCGAGACCTCCTGCAGCAGGGCCTTCACATTTGCTGGGCTCAGCTAAAGCTGCTGTGCTTGGAATGCAGTTTGCAGGAAGTGGAGGCTGCATTTTGGTGAGCTAGTGAAGCCAGCAGGAGCTTGCCCATGTCCTCAGGTGAGGTTCTGTGAAGGCTCCCTGACGTCCCAGCAAACTGCAAGGAGATGATGATTGCAGTAGCCGAGGAGCGCTGCTTCCTCCATGCCAGGGAGCTGGGGCCTGGTCTGGTGCAGGAGAGGTACAGCAGGGCCCTGGGGGTTGGAGGAGCCCAATGCGTGGGGAGGAAACTAGCAGCTGGGAGGCGCGGGGATCCCCAGCAACAGGAGGCAGCAGCCCAGCCAGGAGCTGGGATGGTTTACTTTTAAGCTGCATCCACTAATTCCTGTCAAGTGGCATCAGTCACGTCTCTTCTCTTTCCTTTTAGTTGGAAGTATCATTTAGTTTAGTAGGCATTCTCACTATTTTGTGTTTGTTTGTTTGTTTGTTTGTTTGTTTGCTTTACATCACCATGTTCTCAGAAGCAATGAGCAGGTTATCCCTGAACAGGAAATAAAAATGAAGAAGTTTTTCCACTTTTACTCCCTGAAAAATCACTTGAACTGCTGATGTCCCCCACTGTTTTGTCACACGTCATGTTTTGTTGCACTAAGGGTTAGAAAACTCCATTTTTTTCCCCTCCTCCTGAACTTCCCTGCTTTCCCTCTGCTGTGGGGAAAGTCCTTCTGTTGCAGACATGAATCCCTGCAGAGCTGTGAGCGCAGCGCCCCGTCTGCAGGAACAGGAGCATTTCAGAGGGGGGCATGGAGGAGAGGGACTGCCATTCTCGGGGTGGGCGTTCACCCAGGGGGGCATGGAGGGAGGGCTTTGTCCTGTCTGCTTCAAGCAACACTTGTATCCAGCCAGCAGAAGGCTGTGCCCTCGGTGTCCCACGTGAGCTCTGCACGGAGCTTACAGTTGGCTGTGAGGTGGTGGAGAGCCTCTGGGCACTGATTAAGGGACAAGGAAGTAAAGTGGTTGCCTACTACATGCCACCCAGCCAGGACAATGATCCCAATCAATTCTTTAAGGAATTAGGGGATACGTCTGGAACAGCATCACTGTTGATGAACAGCATCACAGAACATGAATGACAATGTCAAATAGGACCAGGCCCATTATGAAGCCCTGCAGCACACCTGCAGCTACTGGCCTCCTGCAAAACCTTGTGCCACTGACCACCGCTCCGACTGGTCCGGCCATTCGGCCAGTTTTTGATGCTGCTCACTGTCTACCTATGCAGCCCATACATCAGTAGCTGTCTCAAGTCAGGACACAAAAACCCTCTGCTTCTCTTTCATCTCCCAACTTACTGCATTCCAAATAGACCCCAGGAAAGGCTTCCTTTACAGGTTCTTGCCCCGTGACCTCTGGTGCTCAAGGGACATTTGGATAAAGCCCTGCATGACGTGCTTTCACTTTTGGTTAGCCCTGAAGTGGTCAGGCAGTTGGACTAGATGATCTCCGAAGGTCACTTACAACTGATTTTGTTTTTAATGGTTTTATAAATCTACGTGGGGATAAAATGTAAGAGTCATTATCTTGCTGCTATATGTCCGTGGCTTATGAAAAATAAATGACGAGGATTTATAGACAACCCTCAAAACTCTAAAAAGGAAGAGTTCTTTATGACGCATTTATTACACAGAGATTTGTCGCTACAGCTGTTTTGGTTCTTGCCTGGCACCTTGACTCAGGGCTTGATCCAGCTGTGCTTCATTCAGCAGCATGGCCAAGCGCTGGCCCTGTACTCCCCCGTGTCTCACAAACTCTTCCCTCTTCCATTGCAGCGCTGAGCCAACACTGCAGGAGAATTGGGCTTCCTCCACAGTCGTGAATGCTGCTGGAAGTGCACTCACGTGTACTCAAGGGAGGGAAAAGGGAGGAGAAGAACCAGGTCAGCTAGCTGATGGGCATGGCTGAGCACAATTGCTGCCCGCAGCAAATATGCCACATCCCACATGCAGAGCCACGCGCCCCAGATAGAAACTTGTCATTTTCCCCTGATCGGCACAGGAGGGGCCTTCCTTCCTGCCGTGTTCCCAGGATAAGTCTCTTCCTCCTTATTCACTTCCAGATGCATTTTTCTCTCAATTTCTGGGCTCACATACGGTTGCAGTGACTTACTAAGGCCTTCAGCCATCACTTTACTTCTCACAGGTATCCCTCCCAATCCTCCCTCCCTGACTTACGTACTGCCAACTGTGCTTCCCGGACTGCTTGCGCTTCAGAAGCCTGCCTGGATCTTCCAGTGCTTGTTAGGATCTTCCGGAATTCTCCACAGTTCACGGCAAGACTTCTTCTCTATGACAGCGCCTTGATGAGCAGCCCTTATGAAACGTTTGTATGTCAACATGTTGTGTCCGACTCATGCTGAGAATTCCATCCATCTTGGGAAGTGACTTGAAAGAGCAGCAGCCTGATTTACCCCACCTGATAACCAGCTGCCAACCAACCGGAGAGTCAGGGACAGGGTTGAGTGTTAGGGTGAGGTTAAAAAGAAGAGTTAGGGCTGGGGCTAGCACTAAGGATTAGATTTAGCGTTAGGTGAAGTGCTAGCACTTGAGTTAGTGTTAGGGCGAGGGCTGTGATGAGGATTACGGCGTGTTTAGGGGGAAGAGTTTGAGTTTAGGTTGAAGTTTAGGACAAGAAAGGGTTAAGGTTAGACTTTAAGGTTAGGAGTTGGAGTTTTGGCTTAGGAGTTAGGGTTGGGGTTAGGGTTAGATTAAAGGTTTAGTCTATGGGTTAGAGTTAGCACTAGGCACCAATTCCCAGCTTCCTGACACGCAGGAAAAACACCATGACGACACAGATGGATATGGTTAATTGACAGCAAAGGAAAGCAAGAGGCATAGTTCTGTCAAAGTAGATTTTATTAAGTCCAAGTTATATCCACTGAATCAGAATCAGAGAATGGCTTGTGTTGGAAGGATCAGAAGGATCATCTAGTTCCAAACCTGTGCTGTGGGCAGGCTTGCCAACCGCAAGACCAGACTGCCAGGAACACATCACGCCTGGCCACTCCACTCACCTCCACTGATGAGGCATCCACAAATGCTCTGGGCAGCCTCTTCCAGTGCCTCACCACCCTCTGCGTGGAGGATCTCTTCACAACATCCAACATTAACCTCCCCTCGTTCAGTTTAACTCCATTGCCCCTTGTCCTATCGCTATCTTCCAGCATAAAAAGCCAGCCCTTCTCCTGCCTGTAAGCTCCTTTCAGGTATCACAAGATCACAATGAGGTCTTTCCGGACCCTTCCTTCTCCAGCTAAACAATCCCAACTCCCACAATCTTTCATCAGCCCTCTGATTATCTTTGTGGCACTCCTCTGGACCTGCTCCAACAGCTCCATGTCTTCCTTGCGCTGGTTTCCCCAGGCCTGGACACAGCGCTCCAGATGGAGCCTTACAAGGGCTGAGTAGAGGAGGACGATCACCTCCCTGTCCCTGCTGGACACCCCTCTGTTGTACCATTGGCCACCCAGGCTACAGGAGCGCAGTGCTGGCTCACGGCCGGCTCTTATTCCCTCAGGACCCCCAGCTAAATCCCCTTTCCACAGTGGAGAACCTCTGCACAAGAGAAAATATCTTCTCTTTGTGTCAAACACACATTTCAGGACCCCCAGAACACTCACTGCCCATGTACTTCCTTTGCTGCATAGAAAGCAGGACAAGTAGTTAGAAAAGATGAAAGATGTATGAAAGAAAGAAACATACTAGTGGAAAACAACCGAGCACGAGCTTAGAGTGGGATACACTAAACGTCACCTGCGGAGAGAGATGGAGTCTTTGTGATTACTGGAAAACATCCATAACAACAGTTCCCAGATGGCACCCTTCAGTGCCTGGTTCCTCACGCTGTAGATGAGGGGGTTCACTGCTGGAGGCACCACCGAGTACAGAATTGCCACCGACACATCCATGGCTGGGGAGGAGATGGAATGGGGCTTCAGGTAGGTAAAGAGGCCAGTGCTGATAGAGAGGGAGACCACGGCCAGCTGAGGGAGGCACGTGGAAAAGGCTTTGTGCCGTCCCTGCACGGAGGGCATCCTCAGCACAGCCCTGAAGATCTGCACGTAAGAAAGCACAATGGAAACAAAACACCCCAAAAAGAAAATTACGCTGAATGTCATAAGACTGAGATTCCTGAGGTAGGGGTACGAGCAAGAGAGCTTTTGAATGTGAGGAATTTCACAGAAGAACTGGTCCACGGTGTTGCCTCGGCAGAGTGGCAGTGAAAAGGTATTGGCAGTGTGCAGCAGAGCATTGAGAAGCCCAGTGCCCCAGGCAGCTGCTGCCAGGCTGGCACAAGCTGTGCTGCCCACGAGGGTCCCGTAGTGCAGGGGCTTGCAGATGGCAACGTAGCGGTCATAGGACATGAGAGTGAGGAGGTAAAATTCGGCTGACAACAAGAATGAGAACAGAAAGACCTGGGCAGCACATGCAGTGTAGGAGATGGCCCTGGTGTCCCAGAGGGCATTGGCCATGGCTTTGGGGACAGTGGTGGAGATGGAGCCCAGGTCGAGGAGGGCGAGGTTGAGGAGGAAGAAGTACATGGGGGTGTGCAGGCGGTGGTCGCAGGCTACGGCTGTGCTGATGAGGCCGTTGCCCAGGAGGGCAGCCAGGTAGATGCCCAGCAAGAGCCAGAAGTGCAGGAGCTGCAGCGGCCGCGTGTCTGCCAACGCCAGGAGGAGGAACTCGCTGATGGAGCTGCTGTTGGGCATCTGCCGCTCCTGGACATGGATAACCATCAAAGGAGAGAAAAAGGCAAGTTAGGTGAGGCTTCCCTTGGCAAAACCCCGTACCATTCCTTGGTGACCTTCCTCCTGCCATAGAATCGATCCGATACTTTTTCTTTCTCTGAGGAAAATGCCTGTTCAGATCCACGACTTGAGATTTTTTTCCGTGAGTTTGAGTATGTAAGGAAGAGGAGAGGCCTCTGCCCGCGGACTCTGGAGAAAGCAGTCCTGACCCACCCAGGTGGGTCCATTGTGAAGTGGCAGGAGTGCTTGGTTTCACTTTTAGAATGTGACATCTCTCTTAGCATCTCTCCACTTCATCTCCCTGGGCTTTCAGGGAACACAGAGATGCTATGGGAGAGATGTGCATCCTGCAGGGCAGCTCACCAGCTTGCAAGGACATCTCTCTTCGAGAGAGAGCCAAGTGTCCTCGTGATGGTATCTCATTCAGAGAAATTCAGCTCCTACCCAGCCTCACAGACTGTGCTGTCCACAGCCCCGAGCAGCTGCTCTCAGCCCCCGTGCGCTGCAGAAGGAAATGAGCTCAGGCCTGGAGAGATGCAGCTCTGCTCTGCTGGAGCTCTGGCTGCAGAGGAGGCGCTTCATGCCTTGGACCCCGCTGCGATGAAGGCAGAGGTGTCTCTGGGTGGGAGAGGATGCAAGGGGGCTTGCTCAGAAGAAGGGTAGGAAAATGAACACAGGGCAGAAAGTCCCACGTTTGGTCCTCCTTCCTGAAAAGTCCCCTCTGCAACGCCCCGAGCATGCAGTGCAGCTCTGAGCCCCCAGCCCCATGCAGCACCCCTAGCAGGAGAAGGCCCCTGTGCTGCTGAGGAACTCCTTCCCCACACCCCCCCAATCCCCATCTCCCTGCAGCCACCTGGACAGGATTCCGCTGAATCAGTTGAGGCATCTTATCCTGAGGTTGTAGTCCTGGGTCCTGCAGGGGAATCAGCTCCCTGCCACGCCTCCCCCACACCCAGCAGGACCAGCACCAACCACACATTTGGCCACCAGCAACGGGCCCCCTGCATCCCTCCTCTTGCACTGGCTTCTTTCTCCTCCACCTGCATTAATTCCCATCTTTGTCTGTTGCGGTCACTGTCCAGTTATCAGCTCTCACTGACTACATTTCCCTCTTGGATCCCCGCAATGCTATCCCCATGCTGGCTGTACCTCCCTCTCCCTGACGGAGCTGCCATCCGTGTCACAGGAGTTGTGCTGCACTCAGTGACATCTCGGTGTCTGCTGTAAGAAGAAATACCCTTACAGATGACAACTCCTTTTTTGGACTGTGCTCCTTGAAAACCTTATCTGCCACACTGAGTCCTCCCTCATGAACAAGTCTTGAAGACTGGAGGGAAATGGCTTGTTAGGTCTTTCTGCACTGTAATGAGCCCCACAGCGTATGTGGTATCTGTTGAGCTTCAGCTACTGAGAGAAGACTGCTGTAGCCAACTGATGAAGGTGCAGCCAAAATGCTGTCCAGAAATGTTGGAGAGTGTTGGAGTATTAATTGGTCCCTGTGGGGCCATTACCAACAAAGCCTCCCCAGAGACGTGTTAGAGCAGATAATTGGAGGCCGTGATTACAGGCAGGCAAAGAAGGCACTGTGCAGGTGCTTTGAGGTTGAGGAAAGCCCTTGGTTTGTTTGATGAAACAGAAGGGTTAAGCCATAGCTGCAGCCTCTGGGAAAGGTGGTCCTGTCCCTCACAGATGGCCCAACGCTCTCCCACGGTCAGTGGGATGTGGGTGGGCAGCGTTCTGGGAGGGAGAATGATACTACACCTACTGGCCTCCCTACAGGGCTGCAAGGAAACAAGGAGGCCCCAGTGTCACGAGGACAACGTGTGCCCTCCGGAGCATCAGCAGCAGACACAACTGCCGCAGCCAAGCTGACCAAGACCTTGGTTTCCTGTTGGGGCCCTCCAGCCTTGCCAGTGCTGTTGGCCATCTGCACCAGAGGCTGTTCTACGCAGTCCTACGCTTGCCTCCTTTTCCCTGCAGGCTGCAGACACTCACCTCGACTCCTGCACTGGCACTCACCCTGGCATTGCCTTACTCTGATGGTTCTGCAGTCTCACTACTTGTTCCTTGTGACACAACAGCACGGACTGATCACAGAGTCCTGCTGGGTGTTTCTGGCACCACGGCACTACCACGGGAGGCGAGGGCTGACCTGTCAGCTTGTGCAGAAAGAATCACTTCTAAGGTCTGGGTCAGTGAAGCACTAAGATGCACTAAGATGAGTGTCCAACAGTCAACCTTTTGCTCTTTCTAATGCCTCATTTGATGGAGGGTAGTACGGGACACCAAACACTCACTGGCTTCTCATTTGGCTCAGTTTTGCATTTCCTCGCTCAAAGAATGTGAGCCATCGTCACTGTAGATAACATCAGCAGTAGGAAGATTTGAGAAGCAAAATGATCGCCCTCACACTGTATTTTGCCCACTGACTGATACTTCGTCCCCTAAAAGCCAAAGAGTACTTCCACTCCCATGTGGATGTGCGAGCATCTCCCCAGTGACTTCAGAAGTCATACAGAATCAGTTGGCCATGAAAACCACAGAGCTCGTTGTCTGTGTGCTATTCCCCCTCAATTTCCGGGAAGCTGCTGACCCATTAGGGCAAGTGAGGCTCCTCTTGAGATACACCTTTAAACAATTAAGAATAATTAATTGGCATCATCGTCCAGGCTGAGAGGATTCAAGTAGGCTCCCACAGTGACATCCACTTTATTTCCTTGTCCCTTAAGCCATACACAGAGGCTGTCAACCATGGCATTGCTAAATGTAAGCTCTGTTCCATCCAGCCCACCAGTACATACAGCAACCCCATCCCATCTCACCGGCCCTGCATCTCCAGCCTGCAGAGCCCAGAGCCATCCATCACACACAGCACACCCCTCACAGGGCCATTCCCACCACGTCTCACACATGCTGATGATGCTGAAGCACACATGGCCTCCAACTTTCCATGTTTCCAACATGAAAAACCAGAAATGCGTAACAGCCTTGCACATGGGCACCATGGGGGGCTGGTCAATCGCTTGGGAGCTCTGCCTGTGCCTGCGCTGATTCCAGTGTGTGCAGAGGTGGAATATTTTCCCTCTCCTATCCCTCTCCTCGTTCCACACGCTGACATTCACTTTAAGAACAAGAAACAGGACTACAGTGAAGAAAGCTCCAGAACAACTCAGCTACTTTATTCACCCCTTCCCTTTTCGCTACAGATGATTCACAGAAAACCTCCAAGAGCCACGTTACTGCTCTCCTGACCATTCTCTCACATTCGTCTGCGCACTCAGAAATTACTGAGAGCAACACACGCACACAGACACACAGAACATCCCCACACAGCCGCTTCTCCTAAGGAAATGGCATCAAAAAGCTGCAGGCAGGAAGAGCAGAAGAGGAACGTGGGCATGCTGAGAGAACTGCTTTGGGAAGCAAGGAAAGGCCATCTGAGGCTCCTGGGTTAAGGCCCTTCTGCAGAGGGTGCCAGCGATGCCATCTCCTTTGCCAGCTCTTCCTGTGTGGGGAGAAGCACAGGGGTTGAAGGTGAAGGGCTGAAGCTCTTCACAAGTTTGAGGCTCTGCAGGATCTGTATCTTTTATGGAAATGCTGGTAGGTAACGAGGCTGGAACTGCTTTGGAAGGTTCCCATAGTCTTGGGGTGCTTCTACAGCCGTTGTGCTTTGTGGTTGCGCTTGTGAATGTTGAGATGAGATCTGCGTTTAAAGCTCTTTGCACACTCCGGACACTGAAAGGGTCTCTGTCCTGTGTGGATACGCTGGTGGCGCTTCAGTGCAGAACTGCTTTTGAAGCTCTTCCCACACTCAGGACACTGAAAGGGTCTCTCTCCTGTGTGGATGCGATGGTGGCAGGTGAGGTGGGAACTCCTTTTGAAGCACGTGCCACACTCACAGCACTTGTAGGGTCTCTCCTCTGTGTGGGTTCGCTGCTGCTGCTTCAAGTCAGAACTGCTTTTGAAGCTTTTCCCACACTCACAGCACTTGCAGGGCCTCCCTTAACTCGGATCTTCTTTTGAAGCTCTTCCCACACGCGGGACACTGAAAGGGTCTCTCCTCCATATGGATGCGCCGATGCAGGTTCAGTTCAGAACACTTTTTAAAGGCCTTTCCACACGCAGAACACTAAAAGGTCCTCTCTCTTGTGTGGATGAGCTGGTGCTGCTTCAAATCAGGCCTTCTTTTGAAGCTCTTCCCACACTCAGCACACTGAAAGGGTCTCTCTCCTGTGTGGATGTGCTGATGGCAGGTGAGGTGGGAACTCCTTTTGAAGCACTTCCCACACTCAGAGCATTTGTAGGGCCTATCCTCTGTGTGGATAAGCTGGTGCAACTTCAATTCAGAACAGATTCTGAAGGTCATCCCACACTCGGGACACTGAAAGGGTCTCTCTCCTGTGTGGATGTGCTGATGGCAGGTGAGGTGGGAACTCCTTTTGAAGCCCTTTCCACACTGAGAGCACAGAAAGGGTCTCTCTCCTCTGTGGATGCACTGGTGCTTCTTCAATTCATAACTGCGTTTGAAGCTCTTCTCACACGCAGGACACTGAAAGGGTCTCTCTCTTGAGTGGACGTGCCGGTGGAAGTTGAAGTGGGAACTTCTGCTGAAGCTCTTCCCACACTCTGAGCACTTGTAAGGTCTCTCCTCTGTGTGGGTGTGCTGGTGCAGCTTCAATTCAGAATTGCTTTTGAAGCTCTTCTCACAAGCAGAGCACTTGTAGGGTCTCTCTCCTGTGTGGATGCGCTGGTGCACCTTCAATTCATAACTGCTTTTGAAGCCCTTCCCACACTCAGAGCACTTAAAGGGTCTCTCTCCTGTGTGGATGCGTTGGTGGCAGGTAAGGTTGTAACTGCTGTTGAAGCCCTTCCCACACTCAGAGCACTGAAAGGGTCTCTCTCCTGTGTGGATTCGTTGGTGGCAGGTGAGGTGGGAACTCCTTTTAAAGCTCTTCCCACACTCACAGCGCCTGTAGGGTCTCCATCCTGTATGGATGCATTGGAGACGTTTCAGTTTGGCTCTCCGTTTGAAGCTCTTCCCACACTCAGAGCACTTGTACAGGCTCTTCGTTGCATGCATGCACTGGTGGTTAATGACACTGGAATCTATTTCCAAGCTTTTCCCACACTCAGTGCATGGATTCTGCTTTTTCATCTGACACACATCCTTGCTCCTGGGCTCTACGTCCTGCTTTTCATCTATGTTGAAGTGCAGTGGGCTCCTTCCTTTCTCTTCCAGATGCTTTCCCAGTGCCTTCTTGATGTGCTCACCCTGACCTTGCTCCAGGCCTCCTGCGACATCCCTTCTGATTTCTCCCACACAGGCACTACCCCACCGCCTTTCGGCCACACCACTTTCCTGCACATCCTCCAGTATATCTGTAATCCCAGTTCCTGCTGGAGGAAAGAGGAAATCCAGAAATTGCACACGGTGCCCAAAATAAAACACAGACAGAGAGGACTCTTCCAGCCCCAGCCTCCTCCTTCCCTCCCTCCAGCAACTCACCTGGGCTCAGGTCTCCTGGCACGGCCTCCAGGCTACGCACACCTGGGATCCAGGGGTCTTCCCCTCCTTCTAGCAGGGAGATCAGCCCAGGCTTGGGGGCTGGAAGAGGAGCTTCAATGACAGAAACAGGGGAGATGAGAGCATTTCCATCATTGCGGCACAGTGACTGTTCAACATCTCCACTGTGTGTCCCTCCCCATGGACAAAGCACAATTTGGCCCTGAATGACACTGGGGCCACAGCTTCCTTTGGAGCAAAGAAAGCTTTTACATCTCTGGAAATTATGAAGGGATATTTGCTTTAAAATTATCTGTACAATAGCATGCTTCTTGCTTACAATATATCAGTGAGCATGGCATCAAAATATTTATGGCAATTGAATGGAAAATCCTAAATTCTAAAGGAGTAACCAGCGAGTCATCTCTTAGTTGGAGCTGGTGGCACCATGCAATGCAACAACACAAGGGCTGTTTGTAGGAAACTGATCATCCCCCTTCCTGCTGCTGCTTACTAGCCAGCACTGACTCTGGGGCTTTTATCACAGTGCTGAGCACAAGAAGGCCTCCTGAAACTCATGCTACTCTGTGTTTGTTTTATTGCTCTTATTGTGGTTTTAGTCAATATGTAACTGCATGGCAGTTATTCAAGTCCCGGCATGCAGAGGCTCATTCAGCACACCCAAAGCAGACCTAACGAGGAGGAAAGGCAGCAAAGCCCTCACCCAGCCAGGCCACGCACTGGTACGTCTCCAGCATCACGTCCCGGTAGAGCGCTCGCTGCGCAGGGTCCAGCAGCGCCCACTCCTCCCTGCTGAAATACACGGCCACCTCCGCAAAGCTCACGGGCTCCTGCAAGCAAAGAGGCTCCTTGCTGGCAACAGCCAAGGCCCAGGGAAGCAGCTCGCACACGACACAAACTCCCGTCCCAGCCGCTTCTCCGGCCCCAGCACACGCATGCTGGCTGAGGGCACCTCCCTCTCCCCCTGCATTCACATCCCTCGCCCCTTGGCCTCTCCTGCCTGCTTCCCACAGCCCCTACCTGACACCGATGTGCTGTGGCCATTTGCTGCTCTCCTGCAGCCTGGGATGATCACGCCTGGAAGGCACAAGTTGAACTGGAGCCTGCAGGAACAAGAGAAAGGGTCATCTCACCCCAAAACAGGGAGCAGCCCAAGCACCCCTCGAGCTCTCCTGCACAGCAGCGCGCTGCACAACAGGATCTGCGACTCAAGCAGAGATGGCTCTCGAGGTCACAGCTGCACAGAGATCCCTCGCAGCTTGATGTCGAGAATCCTTCTTGATACAGATCTTCTGTATCAGACTCGTGGTTACTTTGGAGCTTTGTGAGCTTCTCTAAGGTTATGTCTTAGTGTGACTGGGAACATAGGATTCCTCCCACATAAAGCCTTGGCTAAGCCAGGGACTCAGAATGGACCCAGCCATATCCAAGCTCCTTACCTTTGTGCCTTGAGAAGTTGACGTCGGATGTGGGCGCACTCTGAGCCTTGGGACTCCTTGAGCCAGTGTCAATCCAACGCGGTTCTGGGAAGCTGAGCGTGCAGTTCGGGCAGCAGTGTTAGGATTACCAATGGAAATGGAAGCAACTGTTGCGTATCAAACTGCCACAGCCAGTGTTGGCTCCCAGGTGAGAAACGTATGTCAAACACTCACTCTGCAATCATACATTGCCACAAAACGCTGTTCCCAACCCCCACAGAAACAGGGAGGCTGCTGTGCATGTACTTCATGCAGCTGCTCACCTCCGTGAATCAAAAAACACCGACATTCCCCAATACTCCTTTTCCGCTGCGGCACAGGCTGGAAGTTCTGATGTTACAGCACATTTGGACAAACAACAAAGATCTCTCATTCTCACCCACAATCCTTTAGGCCACACTTACGGGGCTTTTACTGTTGACCTCCTTTGCAAAGTGCAAAAGGAGAAGTGGCCTCAACGGATGAAGAGAAGGCGGAGGTACTGAATGAGTTCTTGGCCTCAGTCTCCACTGGCAGCCAGGACTCCAGTATTTCTCACCTCCCTGAGCCCTGCATCCCTAAACCTCCAGCTGGGGACCGGCGGAGTAAATCCCTCCCCACTGTAACTCGGACTGCAAGTCCGACACCGCCTCATCAGACTGAATGCAGAAGTTTGCTGGAGACACCCAGCTGAGCGCTGCGGTTGACACGGTGGAAGGAAGGGATGCCACTGAGAGGGACTTCAACAGGCTTGAAAGGGGGGCCCGGGTGAACCTCATGAGGTTCAACACCGCAAAGTGCAAGGTTTGGCACTGGGGCCCGAGGAATCCCACCCATACATACAGACTGGGAGGAGCATTCTTGGAGAGCAGCCCTGCAGAGAAGGACCTGGGGGTTCTGGGGGATGAAAGACTTCACATGAGCCAGTAGTGTGCTCTTGCAGCTTGGAAAGAAAACGGCATCCTGGGCTCCAGCAGAAAAGGGGTGGCCAGCAGGGACAGGGAGCTGATTGTCCCTCTCTACTCTGCCCTCCGGAGGCCCCACCTGGAGTACTGTGCGCAGGCCTGGAGCCCCCAGTACACAAAGGAGAGAGAGCTGGTGTAGAGCGTGCAGAGGAGAGCCATAAAGATGATCAGAGGGCTACAAAGACAGGCTGAGGGAGCTGGGCTTGTTCAGCCTGGAGAAAAGAAGGCTGAGGGGTGACCTCATTGCAGCCTTCCAGGACCTAAAGGGAGCCCATAAACAGGACGGGAGGGGAGGCAACTCTGTGAAAGGGCAGATAACAGCAGCACAAGGGGAAATGGTTTAAGCTGAAGGAGGGCAGCTGCAGGTTGGGTGTCAGGGTGAAGTTCTTTACTCTGAGAGCGGTGAGGTGCTGGAACAGCTGCCCAGAGAGGCTGTGGATGCCCCGTCCATCCCTGGAGGTGTTCAAGGCCGGGCTGGATGGGGCCCTGGGCAGCCTGGGCTGCTATGAAACGTGGAGGTTGGTGGCCCTGATAGCAGCAGCGGGGTTGGAGCTTCATGAACCGCGAGGTCCCTTCCAACCCGGGCCATGGTGTGATGCTCTGCACTTCCTCCCAAGCAGCACCCAAATGGATGGCAAATGGAAACGCCGTGCCCACGCTGCCACGGGGTGAGGGAGGAAAGGGTGACGCGCTCCGCCCCGCTCCGCCTCACCTGCTCTGCTGGGAAGAGGCGGCCGTTCTCCTGGAAGCGGCACCGACGGCTCCGTCTCTGCCCACAGGGCTGAGTCCCGTCCCGTCCCGCCCCGCCGGAAGACACGGCGTCCGTGGCCGTGAGGGAAGAGGAGTTCTGGGCTCAGTTGGGCTGGGACGACCGGCGGGGCTGGGCCGCTGGCCGGGCGGGTGGCCGCCACTGGGTTTGGGCAGTGTGGCACACAGCATTTGGTTGCGTTTCATTGGTAACAAAAAGCACCTCACCGCCTTCCTTAAGGAGGGTCTGTGTACGTCCAGTTGTATCTCCGGGCTCCTATCGCTCACGTGCTGAGCAGTCCTTTCTCGGCCAGGCAGCCCCGTCCCTTGTGGGCACTGCTCTTTGTTCTCCGGGCCGTGCACCTTCTCCCCGGTGGGGGGAGGGGAAGGAATGTGCGGGTGGGGGGATGTTGGCTGGATCTGAGTGAGGAGGAGTTGAGGTACCGTCTTCCCTTCCCTTCCCTTCCCTTCCCTCCCCTTCCCTCCCCTCCCCTCCCCTTCCCTTCCCTCCCCTTCCCTTCCCTTCCCTTCCCTTCCCTTCCCTTCCCTTCCCCTCTTGTGTCCATTTCTGTCCAGCTGTTGGAAATATCCAAATAATTTTGTCAGGACAGTATCTCTGATAAAGCAGACTTTATTCCCAATTGCAATGGCAGGCATCCCACAAGCAGAAGAGCGTTCTTATGGGTATGGACATGACAGCTTTTGTACCTTGTTTCCCCCCCCAGACACCCCTTGCCTCCCCTGTTTCCCCACTGGCTGGGTGCTCCAGGTTCACAATCTTATCAAAAGGTTTACATTTGTTAATCACTTGTTAATTTGTGTGTCATGTGGTGTCAGTCAGCAGCAGTCCTTTTGTCTCTAACATGTCTCAGTACCCTTCTCATTCGTACTGATGTGGTGATTTTCTTCAGAGTCTTTGTTAGACAAAGAGTATGGAGGGAGGTGCCAGATCTTCCCCAATATGTTCTTCAGGCACTCCCTAAGGCGTGTTACGAGTTGTCCTTTTAATTTGTGCAGGACGTTCTTGCAATGTGTGTGACATATGTATATTTTTTCATGCAGTCTATACATAAGTTGTTATTGGCATATATATGTATGCTGTTAATTGTTTAACTTCTCCTCCTTTAATTCTCTGTTGCTCAGGCCCTGTCTATCCAGCACCAAAAGCTAGCAGTTTTCCAACATCAAGGGGTTTGTGATTTGCGAAGATATCTATTACGTCTACCTGGCCTTTAACTGAAGGCCCAGAAGGTTTTCAGATGGCTGGACAGACAGGAGCTTCAGTCTTTGTGCTTGTAACTTACTCCATCTACCTAATCTCGATGGATATCTCTATATCTATATGTATGTATATATTATTTTACTTATATGCTGAGTATGCGTTTCTGGGGAAGGTTTATCTAGAGGACGAGCAATGCAAAGTACCTGAGAACCCTGCTAAAGTAGAAAGACCCCTGAAAAGAGGTATTAATTGTAATAAAGGACCCAAATGGTAGCAGAGGCCATGAAATTAACAGAATTCTTATCTTGTTCTGATTGGGGAACAACATTCAACACCCCCACTCCCACCACCCGGGCAATAGCCTTCCCTTTTTCACAACTCACTCCAGTCTCTTTTGCCACGTCCTTCAGCCATCCCACAACAGCTGTGGGAGACTGCAAAGCTCCTCAGCACAGATCTGCCCTTTGGCAGCCAGGCATGCCTTACAGCTCCTCAACACCTCGAGCAAGGAGAGCCATGGAGATTGGGCTGACTGTGTGGACACAGTCAGTGGGTAGATTCGAACCATTTGGTTTTCCATCTGTGTCATTCTAGGAATTCCAATCCCACCTATGCAGGTGAGTTTCTACAGGGGAGATAAGAGGTGACTGTCCTTGCACACTGCCCTGGCAGAAACGTGCCACCTGGCAGAGGGTTTCCAGTGGCTGTGACACATCCCACTCTGGACTCTCCTTTGACTGTCCGCTCAACACCTTGACTGCAGCTGACAGAGAGCAACATGCAGAATTCGCATCCAAAGAGGAGAAAGAAGAGCAGCAGAGAAGAAGAAGGATTTTGGCTGCAGAGCTCTTCCTCTACTCAAGGGATTTGTAAGGTTCAAAACACAAAGCCACAGGTCGTAACCAGGCTGGGGTTTTGGCTGAAGCTCCTCACAAGTTTGAGGTTCTGCAGGATCTGTACCTTCTGTGGCAGTGCCGGTCGCTAATGAGGCTGGAACTGCTTTTGAAGGTTCCCAGAGTCTTGGGGTGCTTCTACAGCCGTTGTGCTCTGTGGATGAGCTTGTGAGTGTTGAGATGAGATCTGCGTTTAAAGCTCTTTGCACACTCCGGACACTGAAAGGGTCTCTGTCCTGTGTGGATGTGATGGTGCTGCTTCAATTCAGAACTGCGTTTGAAGCTCTTCCCACACTCAGGACACTGAAAGGGTCTCTCTCCTGTGTGGATGCGATGGTGGCTTGTGAGGTTAGAATTGCTTTTGAAGCCCTTCCCACACTCAGAGCACTTGTATGGTCTCTCCCCTGTGTGGATGCGCTGGTGCAGCTTCAATTCAAACTTCGTTTTGAAGCCCTTCCCACACTCAGAGCACTGAAAGGGTTTCTCTCCTTTGTGGATGCGTTGGTGGCAGGTGAGGTGGGAACTTCTGCTGAAGCTCTTCCCACACTCTGAGCACTTGCAGGGCCTCTCCCCTGAGTGGATGCGCTGGTGCAGCTTTAACTCGCATCTTCTTTTGAAGCTCTTCCCACACGCGGAACACTGAAAGGGTCTCTCCTGTCTGTGCCTGCGCAGGTGCTGCTTCAAGTCAGAAGGGCGTTTGAAGCACTTCCCACACTCAGAGCAATGAAAGGGTCTCTCTCCTGTGTGGATGCGTTGGTGGCAAGTAAGGTTGCAACTGCTGTTGAAGCCCTTCCCACACTCAGAGCACTGAAAGGGTCTCTCTCCTGTGTGGATGCGTTGGTGGCGGGTAAGGTTGTAACTGCTGTTGAAGCTCTTCACACACTCACAGCACTTGTAGGGTCTCCATCCTGCGTTAATGCATTGGATGCATGTCAGTTTGGCTCTCCATTTGAAGCTCTTCCCACACTCAGAGCACTTGTACAGGCTCTTCGTTGCGTGCATGCACTGGTGGTTAATGACACTGGAATTTATTTCCAAGCTTTTCCCACACTCAGTGCATGGATTCTGCTTTTTCATCAGACACACATCCTTGCTCCTGGGTCCTTCCGCCTGCTTTTCACCTATGTTGAAGTGCAGTGGGCTCCTTCCTTTCTCTTCCAGATGCTTTCCCAGTGCCTTCTTGATGTGCTCACCCTGACCTTGCTCCAGGCCTCCTGCGACATCCCTTCTGATTTCTCCCACACAGGCACTACCCCACCACCTTTCGGCCACACCACTTTCCTGCACATCCTCCAGTATATCTGTAATCCCAGTTCCTGCTGGAGGAAAGAGGAAATCCAGAAATTGCACACGGTGCCCAAAATAAAACACAGACAGAGAGGACTCTTCCAGCCCCAGCCTCCTCCTTCCCTCCCTCCAGCAACTCACCTGGGCTCAGGTCTCCTGGCACGGCCTCCGGGCTACGCACATCTGGGATCCAGGGGTCTTCCCCTCCTTCAAGCAGGGAGATCAGCCCGGGCTTGGGGGCTGGAAGTGGAGCTTCAATGACAGAAACAGGGGAGATGAGAGCATTTCCATCATTGCGGCACAGTGACTGTTCAACATCTCCACTGTGTGTCCCTCCCCATGGAGAAAGCACCATTTGGGCCTGAATGACACTGGGGCCACAGCTTCCTTTGGAGCAAAGAAAGCTTTTACATCTCCGGAAATTATGAAGGCATATTTGCTTTAAAATTAACTTTACAACAGCATGCTTACTATCTTAGAATATATCACTGATCGTGGCATCAAAATATTTATGGCAATTGAATGGAAAATCCTAAATTCTAAAGGAGTAACCAGCGAGTCGTCCAGTTGCTGGAGCTGGTGGCATCAGGCAATGCAGCAACACAAGGGGTTTTTAAAGTAAGCTGATCTTCCCCCTACTGACTGGTGCCTGCTGGCCAGCACTGACCCTGGACTTTTATCACAGTACTGAGCACAGTAAGACCTTATACATCACACACTTCTCTGTCTTTCGTTTGTTTCTATTATTGTGGCATTGGTTAGGAAGAAACTGCAGAGCTATTAGTGTAGGCTCGGAATACAGAAAGTCATCCTGCACAACCAAAGGAGCCCTAACGAGGAGGAAAGGCAGCAAAGCCCTCACCCAGCCAGGCCACGCACTGGTACGTCTCCAGCATCACGTCCCGGTAGAGCGCTCGCTGCGCAGGGTCCAGCAGCGCCCACTCCTCCCTGCTGAAATACACGGCCACCTCCGCAAAGCTCACGGGCTCCTGCAAGCAAAGAGGCTCCTTGCTGGCAACAGCCAAGGCCCAGGGAAGCAGCTCGCACACGACACAAACTCCCGTCCCAGCCGCTTCTCCGGCCCCAGCACACGCATGCTGGCTGAGGGCACCTCCCTCTCCCCCTGCATTCACATCCCTCGCCCCTTGGCCTCTCCTGCCTGCTTCCCACAGCCCCTACCTGACACGGATGTGCTGTGGCCATTTGCTGCTCTCCTGCAGCCTGGGATGATCACGCCTGGAAGGCACAAGCAAAACTGGAGCCTGCAGGGACAAGAGAAAGGGCAGGGCAGCTGGGAAGCAACGCAGCAGTCCCTGTCCCAGCCCAGCCCTCCCCAGCCCATCTGCAGGGCACTGCCTCTGGGATGGCACACCAGGCCTCGCACAGGAAGACAACCAGCAACAGCACTGCTAACGCTCTGGCTCAAAGAGATGAACCATCACAAAACTGTCTCAAACTGCGGGGCTGAGAGAACTCATAGCTGACACTCTCTTCAACAGCTGAGGGCACACGGACTGTGTGCCTAAAAACAAAGCATGGCAAGGAGTCGGTCATCTCATCCCAAAACAGGGAGCAGCCCAAGCACCCCTCGAGCTCTCCTGCACAGCAGCGCGCTGCACAACAGGATCTGCCCTCGAGCAGGGATGGCTCTCAGGGTCACACCTGCACAGAGATCCCTCGCAGCTTGATGTCGAGACTCCTTCTTGATACAGATCTTCTGTAATAGACTCATGGTTACTTTGGAGCTTTGTGAGCTTCTCTAAGCTTATGTCCTATTGTGAATTGACTTGAGATAGGAAAGGAAACTACTCTGAGCCCCTTGACTCAATGGGAGGGCCACCTGGATGTGTGTTTGTATCCCTATCCTCTATGCAGTAAAGAACCAAGTGTATCCTGCCATCTCCAATCTTGTTATGTCACTGCTACATCACTGCTGCACTGCTGTATTATATCCATAAATATAAAACTGTTATCAGCATAGTGTCAGGTTTGGAAGTAACATATAAAGCAAAGGAGAACTGCACCGCTCCTCCCTGAATCAAAAACGACCAAAAAATATTCCACAGTATTTCTGGCAACACTGCTGGCTCACGTTCAGTCTAGCATCAATCAATACCCCCAGGTCCATTTCCTCTACAATAATGGCTCACATTGCTCAGGTAAGGAAGTGCAGAACTGGAAGGCGTTAATGGGATGGTACGCACACCTCAAATAAATGGGATGGCTTACTTGAAACAAACACAAAAATCAAACAACAAAACATCCTACCAAACGGAGAGTATTTTTTCTTCTCCTGAGAAGAGAGAGGATCTGACACCATTGCAGCCAAACCAGCCTGTGACGGTCAGACCACCACCTACCGCTGCTGTGCTGGTAATTCTAACTGAACCGTGTAGGCAACTTATTGAATAGCAGCAGTGCCAGACAGAACAATTCAGGCATCGGGGGATTTATCCTTCTTTGGAACGGCGTCACCTGTTCAGAATTCCCCACCGAGACGATTCCCTGCTTTTCATAGCAGCCCTGGGATGGCAACTGCAACTGCTGTGCGCACGCTGCTACTCGGATAGATACTGGGATAGTGCCACTCTTGTTAACCTGAGCACAGGAGACCTCTCCATAGGCACTCAATGCCTGTCTTCAGTACGCACTGACTATGAGAACAAATTCTAACAACAACTTAGAATTCTCATCCGTGGCCACGCACGGAAATGAAGCCCACTTAAAGACAGAAATGGAAGTGAATGGCACTGGGATAGTACCAGTGTAGCTGCTTTTCCCACTTGCTACGGCTGATGCAAATGTGAGTGACTGTAGTGTGGATAGGGAGAGAGACACATCCTGCTCACAAGGCCCTTCTCCCCCTCACGTCCTCCTCCAGCTTCTTCCCGCAGCTCCCTTCTTCAGCCTGGCCTTGCTCACAAGGCCCTGCACAGGAAGACAATGCACAACACAACAGGTAACACTCTGGCTAAAACACATTAACGGCCATAAATCTGTCTGAAAACGGGCACTGAAAGAACTGATAGCAGAGCCATGCTTCAACAGCTGGGGCACAACGGAGCACGCTCTGAGCCTCGGGACTCAGCGGGAGGGCTTCCACTATGGTTGTGTTTACCCCTGTCCTCCTTCTCCCTTAGCAGTGAGATATGCAGTGTAGCTGCTTCCAGTCCCAGCTGCCAGCCAGCCAGCCAGCCAAGGACAGAAATACCTTGCAGCCGTTCCTCCCCTCGCCTTCGCAGCTCTTCTCCCTGCTGGGCAGAGCTGAACATTCTGCTGCCAGTATTTCAGCCCTCGGCCCACCCCATCTGACAGCGCAGGGCCTGAAGGCACACGCTGGGTGCGTGCCAGCTGAACCCACCTGCACCGAGAATGCTTCCCATTCAGCTGAGCACGCAGTCTGCGCTCCCTTTGCGGGGACAGATGTTGCCTGCTGGGTCCCCGAAGGGAAACTGAGTTGAAGGCTTCCATGGATCCATGTGTGCAGAGCTGCGCAGTGAGGTCATCTCATGTCTCCTGTGGCCCAGAGGAAGAAATGTGAGGTCATCTCGTGTCTCCCGTGGCCCAGAGGAAGAAATGCAGTCCCAGCTGTGTTGCGTTCCAGAAGCCCAAGTGGGCAGCAGAGCACACTGAGCTCCTCTGCTCACTTCCTCGCTGTCCCAGCTCCAACCCCTTCCTGTGCCCCTCGGGGCCCAACCCGGGCTGCAACTCACCTGGGAACCGCTGCTCCTGTCCCGGGGGAAACGAGAGCCTCCCGGAGCGCGGGGACAGTCCCACACAGCGTCAGGGGATTGGTAAGAAAAAGCAGTCTTATCCAATAACGGGAAACAAACCTAACAGAACGAACAACTACTCAATCAAATTACTAAGCATTAATGCCGCTGAATCGAGTAAACTATTACTTTGTTCGCAGACTTTAGGGAGGAGCGCAGGAACCATAGGAATGCGAGGTCCTTGAAGGCGTGTGAAGGTAAGTAGAGCCGCTGTTTGCTATATAATGGGTGAGAATCCCGTGAAGATAAGAAGGCAGAGCTGCTATTGTGACACAATGCAACCCCCTAAAGGTTTTGCAGCTGCCCTCATCCAACGACCACCTGATGGGCCCACAGACCCTCCCCAAATTCTAGGACGACTGCTCAGAGGAGGGGGACATCCAATGCAAATGTAACCGATGTCTTGGGAATAGGAGCAGTACCCTACGCCTAGAAACGTGCAGTGGCCTCATTCCATGATGTGCGAGTAAGGAGGAGATATCCCTCTGGCAGCCGGTGCCGCAATACACACACCTGCTTTATGACCTTCCATGGGTGATAGAGTGATGGCTATAGTGTGGGATGGCTAAAGGACGTGGCAAAAGAGACTGGAGTGAGTTGTGAAAAAGGGAAGGCTATTGCCTGTGTGGTGGGAGTGTGGGAATTGAATGTTGTTCCCCAATCAGAACAAGATAAGAATTTGGTTAATTTCATGGCCTCTGCTACCATTTGGGTCCTTTATTACAATTAATACCTCTTTTCAGGGGTCTTTCTACTTTAGCAGGGTTCTCAGGTACTTTGCATTGCTCGTCCTCTAGATAAACCTTCCCCAGAAACGCATACTCAGTATATAAGTAAAATAGTATATATATACATATAGATATAGATATATCCATCGAGATTAGGTAGATGGAGTAAGTTACAAGCACAAAGACTGAAGCTGCTGTCTGTCCAGCCATGTGAAACACTTCTGGGCCTTCAGTTAAAGGCCAGGTAGACGTAATAGATATCTTTGCAAATCACAAACCCCTTGATGTTGGAAAACTGCTAGCTTTTGGTGCTGGATAGACAGGGCCTGAGCAACAGAGAATTAAAGGAGGAGAAGTTAAACAATTAACAGCATACATATATATGCTAGTAACAACTTATGTATAGACTGCGTGAAAAAAAATATATGTCACACACATTGCAAGAACGTCCTGCACAAATTAAAAGGACAACTCGTAACACGCCTTAGGGAGTGCCTGAAGAACGTATTTAGGAACATCTGGCACCTCCCTCCATACTCTTTGTCTAACAAAGACTCTGAAGGAAATCACCACATCAGTACGAATGAGAAGGGTACTGAGACATGTTAGAGACAAAAGGACTGCTGCTGACTGACACCACATGACACACGAATTAACAAGTGATTAACAAATGTAAACCTTTTGATAAGATTGTGAACCTGGAGCACCCAGCCAGTGGGGAAACAGGGGAGGCAAGGGGTGTGTGGGGCGGGAAACAAGGTACAATAGCTGTCATGTCCGTACCCATAAGCACGCTCTTCTGCTTGTGGGATGCCTGCCATTGCAATTGGGAATAAAGTCTGCTTTCTCAGAGATACTGTCCTGAAAAATTATTTGGATATTTCCAACAGTTGGAAAGAAATGGACACAAGAGGGAAGGGAAGGGAAGGGAAGGGAAGGGAAGGGAAGGGAAGGGAAGGGAAGGGAAGGGAAGGGAAGGGAAGGGAAGGGAAGGGAAGGGAAGGGAAGGGAAGGGAAGGGAAGGGAAGGGAAGGGAAGGGAAGGGAAGGCGGTACCTCAACTCCTCCTCACTCAGATCCAGCCAACATCCCCCCACCCGCACATTCCTTCCCCTCCCCCCACCGGGGAGAAGGTGCACGGCCCGGAGAACAAAGAGCAGTGCCCACAAGGGACGGGGCTGCCTGGCCGAGAAAGGACTGCTCAGCACGTGAGCGATAGGAGCCCGGAGACAGAACTACACGTACACAGACCCTCCTTAAGGAAGGCGGTGAGGTGCTTTTTTTACCAATGAAACGCAACCAAATGCTGTATGCCACTCTGCCCCAATCCAGCGGCGCCCCGCCCAGGCAGTCGTCCCAGCCCAACTGAGCCCGGAACTCCTCTTCCCTCACGGCCACGGACGGCGTGTCTTCCGGCGGGGCGGGACGGGACGGGACGGGACTCAGCCTTCGCTTGGCTCCGCTGCTCTGTGTCCCCCACGCCTCGCTCTGCCCTGCCCTGCCCTCCCCTCTCCTGCTCTCCTCTTCTCCCCTCCCCTCCCCTCTCCTGGAGGTCTCTCCGAACGGCACCGTTGCCGCTGTGTCGCCTCCCGGGCTGCTGCTCCCGGCTCATCCCGGGACGGCGCTCAGCCCTGTGGGCAGAGACGGAGCCGTCGGTGCCGCTTCCAGGAGAACGGCCGCCTCTTCCCAGCAGAGCAGGTGAGGCGGAGCGGGGCGGAGCGCGTCACCCTTTCCTCCCTCACCCCGTGGCAGCGTGGGCACGGCGTTTCCATTTGCCATCCATTTGGGTGCTGCTGGGGAGGAAGAGCGGAGGATCACACCATGGCCCGGGTTGGAAGGGACCTCGAGGTTCGTGAAGCTCCAACCCCGCTGCTGCTATCAGGGCCACCAACCTCCACGTTTCATAGCAGCCCAGGCTGCCCAGGGCCCCATCCAGCCCGGCCTTGAACACCTCCAGGGATGGACGGGGCATCCACAGCCTCTCTGGGCAGCTGTTCCAGCACCTCACCGCTCTCAGAGTAAAGAACTTCCCCCTGACACCCAACCTGCAGCTGCCCTCCTTCAGCTTCAAACCATTTCCCCTTGTGCTGCTGTTATCTGCCCTTTCACAGAGTTGCCTCCCCTCCCCTCCTGTTTATGGGCTCCCTTTAGGTCCTGGAAGGCTGCACTGAGGTCACCCCGCAGCCTTCTTTTCTCCAGGCTGAACAAGCCCAGCTCCCTCAGCCTGTCTTTGTAGCCCTCTGATCATCTTTGTGGCCCTCCTCTGCACCCTCTCCACCAGCTCTCTCTCCTTTGTGTACTGGGGGCTCCAGGCCTGCGCACAGTACTCCAGATGGGGCCTCCGGAGGGCAGAGTAGAGAGGGACAATCAGCTCCCTGTCCCTGCTGGCCACCCCTTTTCTGCTGGAGCCCCGGATACCCTTTGCTTTCGAAGCTGCAAGACCGCTCTGCTGGCTCATGTGAAGTTTTTCATCCTTGAGGACCGCCAGGTCCTTCTCTGCAGGGCTGCTCTCCAGGACTGCTCCTCCCAGTCTGTATGTATGCCTGGGATTCCTCGGGCGCCAGTGCCAAACCTTGCACTTTGCGGTGTTGAACCTCATGAGGTTCACCCGGGCCCCCCTTTCAAGCCTGTAGAGGTCCCTCAGGATGGCATCCCTTCCTTCCACCGTGTGAACCGCAGCGCTCAGCTGGGTGTCTCCAGCAAACTTCTGCATTCAGTCTGATGAGGCGGTGTCGGACTTGCAGTCCGAGTTACATTGGGGAGGGATTTACTCCCCCGGTCCCCAGCTGGAGGTTTAGGGATGCAGTGCTCAGGGAGGTGAGAAATACTGGAGTCCTGGCTGCCAGTGGAGACTGAGGCCAAGAACTCATTCAGTACCTCCGCCTTCTCTTCATCCGTTGAGGCCACTTCTCCTTTTGCATTTTGCAAAGGAGGTCAACAGTAAAAGCCCCGTAAGTGTGGCCTAAAGGATTGTGGGTGAGAATGAGAGATCTTTGTTGTTTGTCCAAATATGTTATAACATCAGAACTTCCAGCCTGTGCCGCAGCAGAAAAGGAGTATTGGGGAACGTCGGTGGTTTTTGATTCACGGAGGTCAGCAGCTGCATGAAGTACATGCACAGCAGCCTCCCTGTTTCTGTGGGGGTTGGGAACAGCGTTTTGTGGCAATGTATGATTGCAGAGTGAGTGTTTGACATACGTTTCTCACCTGGGGGCCAACACAGGCTTTGGCAGTTTGATACGCAACAGCTGGTTCCATTTCCATTGGTAATCCTAACACTGCTGCCTGAACTGCACGCTCAGCTTCCCAGAACCGAGTTGGATTGGCACTGGCTCAAGGAGTCCCAAGGCTCAGAGTGCTCCCACATCCGACCTAGCCTTCTCAAGCCACGAAGTTAGGGAGCCTGGACATGGCTGGATACACTCCGGGTCCCTGGCTTAGCCAGGGCTTTATGTGGAGGGAATCCTATTTTCACAGTCACTCTAATACATAACATTAGAGAAGCTCACAAAGCTCCAAAGTAACCATGAGTCTTTTACAGAAGATCTGTATCAAGAAGGAGTCTCGACAGCAAGCTGCGAGGGATTTCTGTGCAGCTGTGACCTCGAGAGCCATCCCTGCTCGAGGGCAGATGCTGTCGTGCAGCGCGCTGCTGTGCAGGAGAGCTCGAGGGGTGCTTTTGCTGCTCCCTGTTTTGGGGTGAGATGACCGACTCCTTGCCATGCTTTGTTTTTAGGCACGCAGTCCGTGTGCCCTCAGCTGTTGAAGTGAGTGTCAGCTATGAGTTCTCTCAGCCCCGCAGTTTGAGACAGCTTTGTGATGGGTCATCTCTTTGAGCCAGAGCGTTAGCAGTGCTGTTGCTAGTTGTCTTCCTGTGCCTGGCCTGGTGTGCCATCCCAGAGGCAGTGCCCTGCAGATGGGCTGGGGAGGGCTGGGCTGGGACAGGGACTGCTGCGTTGCCTCCCAGCTGCCCTGCCCTTTCTCTTGTCCCTGCAGGCTCCAGTTCAACTTGGTCCTTCCAGCCGTGATTATCCCAGGCTGCAGGAGAGCAGCAAATGGCCACAGCACATCGGTGTCAGGTAGGGGCTGTGGGAAGCAGGCAGAAGAGGCCAAGGGGCGAAGGATGTGAATGCAGGGGGAGAGGGAGGTGGCCTCAGCCAGCATGCGTGTGCTGGGGCCGGAGAAGTGGCTGGGACGGGAGTTTGTGTCGTGTGCGAGCTGCTTCCCTGGGCCTTGGCTGTTGCCAGCAAGGAGCCTCTTTGCTTGCAGGAGCCCGTGAGCTTTGCGGAGGTGGCCGTGTATTTCAGCAGGGAGGAGTGGGCGCTGCTGGACCCTGCGCAGCGAGCGCTCTACCGGGACGTGATGCTGGAGACGTACCAGTGCGTGGCCTGGCTGGGTGAGGGCTTTGCTGCCTTTCCTCCTCGTTAGGGCTCCTTGGGCTGTGCTGAATGAGCCTCTGCATGCTGAGCCTAGAATAATCTCTCTGCAGTTACTTCTTGAGCAATACCACAATAATCGCAAGAAACGACAGACAGAGATGTGTGAGGTTTTAAGGGCTTAGTGTGCTCAACACTCTGTTAAAAGCCCCTGGTTGAGTGCTGGCAAGCAGGCAGCAGCCTGGAGAAGGAGGATCAGCTTTCTGCAAACAGCCCTTGTGTTGCTGAATTGCATGATGCCCCCAGCTCCAGCAGCCAGTTCACTCCCAGGTTACTCCTTTAGCATTTATTGGCTCTCTATTCCTATCCCTTCAACACTTTTGAAGCCTTGAGCATAGAGCAGTTGGGAAAAAATTGAAGTAAATGTTCTAAAGTATACGTGGTTGCCCGCTATCATTTACCGTGGGGATGGACACACTGCAAAGTTTTTGGGCAAGCACCTACACCAGAATCAGGGGAACACTCTCATCTCCATATTTCTGTCATCAAAGCGCCACTTCCAGGCCCCAAACCCGGGCTGATCTCCCTGCTTGAAGGAGGGGAAGACCCCTGGATCCCAGGTGTGCGTAGCCCAGAGGCCGTGCCAGGAGACCTGGGCCCAGGTGAGTTGCTGGAGGGAGGGAAGGAGGAGGCTGGGGCTGGAAGAGTCCTCTCTGTCTGTGTTTTATTTTGGGCACCATGTGCAATTTCTGGATTTCCTCTTTCCTCCAGCAGGAATTGCGATTACGGATATACTGGAGGATATGCAGGAAAGTGGTGTGGCCGAAAGGCGGTGGGGTAGTGCCTGTGTGGGGGAAATCAGAAGGGATGTTGCAGGAGGCCTGGAGCAAGGTCAGGGTGAGCACATCAAGAAGGCACTGGGAGAGCATCTGGAAGAGAAAGGAAGGAGCCCGCTGGGCTTCAACATAGGTGAAAAGCAGGCTGAAGGACCCAGGAGCAAGGATGTGTGTCAGATGAAAAAGCAGAATCCATGCACTGAGTGTGGGAAAAGCTTGGAAATAAATTCCAGTGTCATTAACCACCAGTACATGCACACAACGAAGAGCCTGTACAAGTGCTCCGAGTGTGGGAATAGCTTCGAACGGAGAGCCAAACTAACACGCCTCCAACGCATTAACGCAGGATGGAGAGCCTACAAGTGCTGTGAGTGTGGGAAGAGCTTCAGCAGAAGTTCCCACCTCACCTGCCACCAACGCATCCACACAGGAGAGAGACCCTTTCAGTGCTCTGAGTGTGGGAAGGGCTTCAACAGCAGTTACAACCTTACCTGCCACCAACGCATCCACACAGGAGAGAGACCCTTTAAGTGCTCTGAGTGTGGGAAGTGCTTCAAACGCAGTTATGAATTGAAGTTGCACCTGCGCATCCACACAGGGGAGAGACCCTACAAGTGCTCTGCTTGTGAGAAGAGCTTCAAAAGCAATTCTGAATTGAAGCAGCACCAGAGTACCCACACAGAGGAGAGACCCTACAAGTGCTCTGAGTGTGGGAAGTGCTTCAAAAGCTGTGCTGACTTGAAGCAGCACCAGCGCACCCACAGAGGAGAGAGACCCTTTCAGTGTCCTGTGTGTGGGAAGCACTTCGAAAGCAGTTCTGCCCTGAAGCGCCACCAGCGCATCCACACAGGAGAGAGACCCTTTCAGTGTCCGGAGTGTGCAAAGAGCTTTAAACGCAGATCTCATCTCAACACTCACAAGTGCACCCACAGAGCACAACGGCTGTAGAAGCTCCCCAAGACTATGGGAACCTTCCAAAGCAGTTCCAGCCTCGTTACCTTCCGGCACTGCCACAGAAGGTACAGATCCTGCAGAGCCTCAAACTTGTGAGGAGCTTCAGCCAAAACCCCAGCCTGGTTACGACCTGTGGCTTTGTGTTTTGAACCTTACAAATCCCTTGAGTAGAGGAAGAGCTCGGCAGCCAAAATCCTTCTTCTCTGCTGCTCTTCTTTCTCCTCTTTGGATGCGAATTCTGCATGTTGCTCTCTGTCAGCTGCAGTCAAGGTGTTGAGCGGACACTCAAAGGAGAGTCCAGAGTGGGATGTGTCACAGCCACTGGAAACCCTCTGCCAGGTGGCACGTTTCTGCCAGGGCAGTGTGCAAGGACAGTCACCTCTTATCTCCCCTGTAGACACTCACCTGCTGTGGGGCAACAGGTGAGGACCCAAAGGAAACCTCAGCTGGGCCGATACGTTGCCAGGAAGGAAGAAATTCTGTTGGCTGGGAGTGTGGGAAGAGCTTCATCTGGAACTCAACCCTCAGGAGACCCCAGAGAACCAACGCCGGGGAGAGTCCCTGTGAGTGCCTTGACTGCAGGAAGAGATCCGTCCAGAGCTGGGAGCTCATCACACACCAGTGGATCCACGTGAGGAACCCTACAGACGTGCAGCCTGCAAGAAGAGCTTTGGCCACAGCTCAAACCTGCTGAGGTAGCAGAGTGTCTGCAGTTGGGTGAAGTCCAGGACATGCCTGCACCAGTGAGTTCACGTGGCAGGAAGCCTTAGCAATGCCTCGAGTGTGAGAAGGGCTTTGTGCAGAGCACGAAGCTCCTCCCTTGCAGGAGATGGCAGTCGTGGCAGAAGTCTACAAACATCCCATGTGTGGGAAGAGCTTCAACCACAGCTCCCAGCTGAGCAAGCACCAGGGGATCCACTCACGGCAGAGACCATAGATGTGCCTGCACTGCAGGAAGAGCTTCATCCAGAGCTCAGTCCTCGTTAAGCATTGCCCAGTCCACGTGAGACGGTGGCCCTGCAAGTGTCTCTCCTACAGGAAGAGTTTCTCTCAGGGCTGGAACCTCATTTCTCCCCACACAGGAAGAGCTGGCAAAGGAGATGGCATCGCTGGCACCCTCTGCAGAAGGGACTTAACCCAGGAGCTTCAGATGGCCTTTCCTTGCTTCCCAAAGCAGTTCTCTCAGCATGCCCACGTTCCTCTTCTGCTCTTCCTGCCTGCAGCTTTTTGATGCCATTTCCTTAGGAGAAGCGGCTGTGTGGGGATGTTCTGTGTGTCTGTGTGCGTGTGTTGCTCTCAGTAATTTCTGAGTGCGCAGACGAATGTGAGAGAATGGTTAGGAGAGCAGTAATGTGGCTCTTGGAGGTTTTCTGAGAATCATCTGTAGTGGAAAGGGAAGGGGGTGAATAAAGTAGCTGAGTTGTTCTGGAGCTTTCTTCACTGTGTTCTTGTTTCTTGTTCTTAAAGTGAATGTCAGCGTGTGGAATGAGGAGAGGGATAGGAGAGGGATAATATTCCACCTCTGCACACACTGGAATCAGCACAGCCACAGGCAGAGCTCCCAAGGGAACAACCAGCCCCCGTGGTGCCAATGTGCAAGGCTGTTATGCATTTCTGGTTTTTCATGTTGGAAACAGAACGTTGGAGGCCCTGTGTGCTTCAGCATCATCAGCATGTGTGAGACGTGGTGGGAATGGCCCTGTGAGGGGTGTGCTGTGTGTGATGGATGGCTCTGGGCTCTGCAGGCTGGAGATCCACTCAGGGCAGAGACCGTAGAAGTGCCTGCACTGCAGGAAGAGCTTCATCCAGAGCTCAATCCTTGTTAAAGGGTAAAAAAAATCCATGTTAGTCCATATGAGAGCTCCCCTTTGTCCTTGAAGGTTTTTGCTTTGACCTTGGGAAGGTGTGTCTGAGCAATGTGCTGGCCCTTCTGCAGCAGAGCCTTCACATTTGCTGGGCTCAGCTAAAGCTGCTGTGCTTGGAATGCAGTTTGCAGGAAGTGGAGGCTGGTTTTGGTGAGCTAGTGAAGCCAGCAGGAGCTTGCCCATGTCCTGCGTTGCAGTTCTGTGAAGGCTCCCTGACGTCCCAGCAAGCTGCAAGGAGATGATGATTGCAGTACCGAGGAGCGCTGCTTCCTCCATGCCAGGGAGCTGGGGCCTGGTCTGGTGCAGGAGAGGTACAGCAGGGCCCTGGGGGTTGGAGGAGCCCAATGCGTGGGGAGGAAACTAGCAGCTGGGAGGCGTGGGGATCCGCAGCAACAGGAGGCAGCAGCCCAGCCAGGAGCTGAGATGGTTTAATTTTAAGCTGCATCCACTAATTCCTGTCAAGTGGCATCAGTCACGTGTCTCCTCTCTCCTTTTAGGTTCCCCCAAAAGGCATTCTCACTATTCTGTTTTTTTTTTTTTACATCACCATGTTCTCAGAAGCAATGAGCAGCTTTTCCGTGAACAGGAAATAAAAATGAAGAAGTTTTTCCACTTATGCTCCCTGAAAAATCACTTTAACTGCTGATTTCCCCCAATGTTCTGTTGCAGACCTGAGTCCCTGCAGAGCTGTGAGCGCAGCGCCCCGTCTGCAGGAACAGGAGCATTTCAGAGGGGGGTATGGAGGAGGGGGACTGCCATTCTCGGGATGGGCGTTCACCCAGGGGGGCATGGAGGGAGGGCTTTGTCCTGTCTGCTTCAAGCAACACTTGTATCCAGCCAGCAGAAGGCTGTGCCCTCGGTGTCCCACGTGAGCTCTGCATGGAGCTTACAGTTGGCTGTGAGGTGGTGGAGAGCCTCTGGGCTCCGATTAAGGGACAAGGAAGTAAAGTGGTTGCTTGCTACATGCCACCCAGCCAGGACAATGATCCCAATCAATTCCTCTTTAAGGAATAAAGGGATATGTCTGGAACAGCATCACTTGCCCTAGGCACTGTAGTCCATCAGTGCTGGTCACTTGTTAAGAGGCAGCTCGTAAGAGCACAGGTGCAGGCACTTTCAAAGTGTTGCAAGTGAAGAAGCGGGGTAGAAGTCCAGCTCCTCTGAGCAGAGATTTGCTTTGATGACAGATTTACTCCTCTAATTCACCAGGGGAAGAAGCCCAATAAAGCTTCTGCTAAGGATTCTCACAGTATCCTTGTCGCCAAAATGTTTGGCATACAGCTGACCGAGAGCACAATGTGTGAACCACGGGCTGATGGGACGGCGTCACAGTCCCATAGGAAATGGAGTTACATCAGGCTGGTGGCCCATCTCTAGTGAGATTCCCAATGCCATCATTTTGATGCCAATTCCCTTCAGTGTTTTTATAAATGATCTGCATGGCACTGTTTCCCAAATTCATAGAGTAATCTGGGGACGTGTGGGTTACGTGAGTGGAGAGTGAGGAGGACTGAGAATCGTCTGAGTAGCAGAGCTCAGAGGATTGTCTTCAGTGGGGCAGATTGTCTTGAGTTTAGGACAAGAAAGGTTTAAGGTTAGACTTTAAGGTTAGGAGTTGGAGTTATGGCTTAGGAGTTAGGGTTGGGGTTAGGGTTAGATTAAAGGTTTAGTCTATGGGTTAGAGTTAGCACTAGGCACCAATTCCCAGTTTCCTGACACGCAGGAAAAACTCCATGAAGACACAGATGGATATGCTTAATTGACAGCAAAGGAAAGCAAGAGGCAGAGTTCTGTCAAAGTAGATTTTATTAAGTTCAAGTTATATCCACTGAATCATAGAATCATAGAATGGCTTGTGTTGGAAGGATCAGAAGGATCATCTAGTTCCAAACCCCGGCGGAGGGCAGGCTTGCCAACCGCAAGACCAGACTGCCAGGAACACATCAAGCCTGGCCACTCCACTCACCTCCACTGATGAGGCATCCACAAATGCTCTGGGCAGCCTCTTCCAGTGCCTCACCACCCTCTGCGTGGAGGATCTCTTCACAACATCCAACATAAACCTCCCCTCGTTCAGTTTAAATCCATTGCCCCTTGTCCTATCACTATCTTCCAGCATAAAAGCCCTTCAACTGCCTGTAAACTCCTTTCAAGTATCACAAGATCGCAATGAGGTCTTTCCGGACCCTCCCTTCTCCAAGCTAAACAATCCCAACTCCCACAATCTTTCATCAGCCCTCTGATTATCTTTGTGGCACTCCTCTGGACCTGCTCCAACAGCTCCATGTCTTCCTTGCGCTGGTTTCCCCAGGCCTGGACACAGCGCTCCAGATGGAGCCTTACAAGGGCTGAGTAGAGGAGGACGATCACCTCCCTGTCCCTGCTGGACACCCCTCTGTTGTACCATTGGCCACCCAGGCTACAGGAGCACAGTGCTGGCTTACAGCCGGCTCTTATTCCCTCAGAACCCCCAGCTAAATCCCCTTTCCACAGTGGAGAACCTCTGCACAAGAGAAAATATCTTCTCTTTGTGTCAAACACACATTTCAGGACCCCCAGAACACTCACTGCCCATGTACTTCCTTTGCTGCATAGAAAGCAGGACAAGTAGTTAGAAAACATGAAAGATGTATGAAAGAAAGAAACATACTAGTGGAAAACAACCGAGCACGAGCTTAGAGTGGGATACACTAAACGTCACCTGCGGAGAGAGATGGAGTCTTTATGATTACTGGAAAACATCCATAACAACAGTTCCCAGATGGCACCCTTCAGTGCCTGGTTCCTCATGCTGTAGATGAGGGGGTTCACTGCTGGAGGCACCACCGAGTACAGAATTGCCACCGACACATCCATGGCTGGGGAGGAGATGGAATGGGGCTTCAGGTAGGTAAAGAGGCCAGTGCTGATAAAGAGGGAGACCACGGCCAGGTGAGGGAGGCACGTGGAAAAGGCTTTGTGCCGTCCCTGCACGGAGGGCATCCTCAGCACAGCCCTGAAGATCTGCACGTAAGAAAGCACAATGGAAACAAAACACCCCGAAAACAAAAATACGCTGAATGTCATAAGACTGAGATTCCTGAGGTAGGGGTACGAGCAAGAGAGCTTTTGAATGTGAGGAATTTCACAGAAGAACTGGTCCACGGTGTTGCCTCGGCAGAGTGGCAGTGAAAAGGTATTGGCAGTGTGCAGCAGAGCATGGAGAAGCCCAGTGCCCCAGGCAGCTGCTGCCAGGCTGGCACAAGCTGTGCTGCCCACGAGGGTCCCGTAGTGCAGGGGCTTGCAGATGGCAACGTAGCGGTCATAGGACATGAGAGTGAGGAGGTAAAATTCGGCTGACAACAAGAATGAGAACAGAAAGACCTGGGCAGCACATGCAGTGTAGGAGATGGCCCTGGTGTCCCAGAGGGCATTGGCCATGGCTTTGGGGACAGTGGTGGAGATGGAGCCCAGGTCGAGGAGGGCGAGGTTGAGGAGGAAGAAGTACATGGGGGTGTGCAGGCGGTGGTCGCAGGCTACGGCTGTGCTGATGAGGCCGTTGCCCAGGAGGGCAGCCAGGTAGATGCCCAGCAAGAGCCAGAAGTGCAGGAGCTGCAGCGGCCGCGTGTCTGCCAACGCCAGGAGGAGGAACTCGCTGATGGAGCTGCTGTTGGGCATCTGCCGCTCCTGGACATGGCTAATCATCAAAGGAGAGAAAAAGGCAAGTTAGGTGAGGCTTCCCTTGGCAAAACCCCGTACCATTCCTTGGTGACCTTCCTCCTGCCACAGAATCGATCCGACACTTTTTCTTTCTCTGAGGAAAATGCCTGTTCAGATCCACGACTTGAGATTTTTTTCCATGAGTTTGAGTATGTAAGGAAGAGGAGAGGCCTCTGCCCGCGGACTCTGGAGAAAGCAGTCCTGACCCACCCAGGTGGGTCCATTGTAAAGTGGCAGGAGTGCTTGGTTTCACTTTTAGAATGTGACATCTCTCTTAGCATCTCTCCACTTCATCTCCCTGGGCTTTCAGGGAACACAGAGATGCTATGGGAGAGATTTGCATCCTGCAGGGCAGCTCACCAGCTTGGAAGGACATCTCTCTTCGAGAGAGAGCCAAGTGTCCTCGTGATGGCATCTCATTCAGAGAAATTCAGCTCCTTCCCAGCCTCACAGACAATGTTGTCCACAGCCCCGAGCAGCTGCTCTCAGCCCCCGTGCGCTGCAGAAGGAAATGAGCTCAGGCCTGGAGAGATGCAGCTCTGCTCTGCTGGAGCTCTGGCTGCAGAGGAGGCGCTTCATGGCTTGGACCCCGCTGCCATGAAGGCAGAGGTGTTTCTGGGTGGGAGAGGATGCAAGGGGGCTTGCTCAGAAGAAGGGTTGGAAAATGAACACAGGGCAGAAAGTCCCACTGTTTGGTCCTCCTTCCTGAAATGTCCCCTCTGCAACGCCCTGAGCATGCAGTGCAGCTCTGAGCCCCCAGCCCCATGCAGCACCCCTAGCAGCAGAAGGCCCCTGTGCTGCTGGGGAGCTCCTTCCCCACCCGCCCCCACCCCCCCTTTCTCCCTGCAGCTACCTGGATGGTATTCAGCTGAATCAGTTGAGGTGTCGTATCCTGAGGTTGTAGTCCTGTGTCCTGGAGGGGAATCAGCTCCCTCCCACGCATCCCCCACACCCAGCCGGACCAGCACCGACCACACATTTGGCCACCAGCAACTGGCCCCCTGCATCCCTCCTCTTGCACCGGCTTCTTTCTCCTCCACCTGCATTAATTCCCATCTTTGTCTGTTGCAGTCACTGTCCAGTTATCAGCTCTCACTGACTACATTTCCCTCTTGGATCCCCACAATGCTATCCCCATGCTGGCTGTACCTCCCTCTCCCTGACGGAGCTGCCATCCGTGTCACAGGAGTTGTGCTGCACTCAGTGACATCTCGGTGTCTGCTGTAAGAAGAAAGAGCCTTAAATATGACAACTCCTTTTTTGGACTGTGCTCCTTGAAAACCTTATCTGCCACACTGAGACCTCCCTCATGAGCAAGTCTTGAAGACTGGAGGGAAATGGCTTGTTAGGTCTTTCTGCACTGTAATGAGCCCCACAGCGTATGTGGTGTCTGTTGAGCTTCAGCTACTGAGAGAAGACTGCTGTAGCCAACTGATGAAGGTGCAGCCAAAATGCTGTCCAGAAATGTTGGAGAGTGTTGGAGTATTAATTGGTCCCTGTGGGGCCATTACCAACAAAGCCTCCCCAGAGACGTGTTAGAGCAGATAACTGGAGACCGTGATTACAGGCAGGCAAAGGCCCTGTGCCGGTGCTTTGAGGTTGAGGAAAGCCCTTGGTTTGTTTGATGAAACAGAAGGGTTAAGCCATAGCTGCAGCCTCTGGGAAAGGTGGTCCTGTCCCTCACAGATGGCCCAACGCTCTCCCACGGTCAGTGGGATGTGGGTGGGCAGCGTTCTGGGAGGGAGAATGATACTACACCTACTGGCCTCCCTACAGGGCTGCAAGGAAACAAGGAGGCCCCAGTGTCACGAGGACAACGTGTGCCCTCCGGAGCATCAGCAGCAGACACAACTGCCGCAGCCAAGCTGACCAAGACCTTGGTTTCCTGTTGGGGCCCTCCAGCCTTGCCAGTGCTGTTGGCCATCTGCACCAGAGGCTGTTCTATGCAGTCCTACGCTTGCCTCCTTTTCCCTGCAGGCTGCAGACACTCACCTCGACTCCTGCACTGGCACTCACCCTGGCATTGCCTTACTCTGATGGTTCTGCAGTCTCACTACTTGTTCCTTGTGACACAACAGCACGGACTGATCACAGAGTCCTGCTGGGTGTTTCTGGCACCACGGCACTACCACAGGAGGCGAGGGCTGACCTGTCAGCTTGTGCAGAAAGAATCACTTCTAAGGTCTGGGTCAGTGAAGCACTAAGATGCACTAAGATGAGTGTCCAACAGTCAACCTTTTGCTCTTTCTAATGCCTCATTTGATGGAGGGTAGTACGGGACACCAAACACTCACTGGCTTCTCATTTGGCTCACTTTTGCATTTCCTCGCTCAAAGAATGTGAGCCATCGTCACTGTAGATAACATCAGCAGTAGGAAGATTTGAGAAGCAAAATGATCGCCCTCACACTGTATTTTGCCCACTGACTGATACTTCGTCCCCTAAAAAGCCAAAGAGTACTTACGCTCCTGTGTGAATGTGCGAGCATCTCCCCAGTGACTTCAACAGTCGTATATAATCAGTTGGCCATGAAAACCAGAGAGCTCCTTGGCTGAGTGCTATTCCCTCTCAATTTCCGGGAAGCTGCTGACCCACTAGGGCAAGTGAGGCTCGTCTTGAGATACACCTTTAAACATTTAAGAATAATTAATTGGCATCACCGTCCAGTCTGAGAGGCTTCGAGTAGGCACCCACAGTGACATGCACATTCTTTCCTCATCCCTTAACCCATACACAGAGGCTGTAACCATGGCACTGCTAACTGTAAGTCCGTTCCATCCAGCCCATCAGTACATACAGCAACCCCATCCCATCTCACTGGCCCTGCATCTCCATCCTGCAGAGCCCAGAGCCATCCATCACACACAGCACACCCCTCACAGGGCCATTCCCACCACGTCTCACACATGCTGATGATGCTGAAGCACACAGGGCCTCCAACTTTCCATGTTTCTAACATGAAAAACCAGAAATGCATAACAGCCTTGCACATGGGCACCACGGGGGCTGGTCAATCTCTTGGGAGCTCTGCCTGTGCCTGCGCTGATTCCAGTGTGTGCAGAGGTTGGAATATTTTCCCTCTCCTATCCCTCTCCTCATTCCACACGCTGACATTCACTTTAAGAACAAGAAACAAGAACACAGTGAAGAAAGCTCCAGAACAACTCAGCTACTTATTCACCCCCTTCCCTTTCCACTACAGATGATTCTCAGAAAACCTCCAAGAGCCACGTTACTGCTCTCCTGTCCATTCTCTCACATTCACCAGTGCACTCAGAAAATTACTGAGAGCAACACACGCACACAGACACACAGAACATCCCCACACAGCTGCTTCTCCTAAGGAAATGGCATCAAAAAGCTGCAGGCAGGAAGAGCAGAAGAGGAACGTGGGCATGCTGAGAGAACTGCTTTGGGAAGCAAGGAAAGGCCATCTGAAGCTCCTGGGTTAAGTCCCTTCTGCAGAGGGTGCCAGCAATGCCATCTCCTTTGCCAGCTCTTCCTGTGTGGGGAGAAGCACAGGGGTCTACCCCATCCTTGGGCATCCTCAAGCTCTCTCTCCTGGAGCTTTCCCCATGAGAAATGAGGTGCCAGCCCTGAGAGAAACTCTTCCTGTAGGAGAGACACTTGCAGGGCCACCGTCTCACGTGGACTGGGCAATGCTTAACGAGGACTGAGCTCTGGATGAAGCTCTTCCTGCAGTGCAGGCACATCTATGGTCTCTGCCGTGAGTGGATCCCCTGGTGCTTGCTCAGCTGGGAGCTGTGGTTGAAGCTCTTCCCACACATGGGACGTTTGTAGCACTTCTGCCACGACTGCCATCTCCTGCAAGGGAGGAGCTTCGTGCTCTGCACAAAGCCCTTCTCACACTCGAGGCATTTCTAAGGCTTCCTGCCACGTGAACTCACTGGTGCAGGCATGTCCTGGACTTCACCCAACTGCAGACACTCTGCTACCTCAGCAGGTTCGAGCTGTGGCCAAAGCTCTTCTTGCAGGCTGCACGTCTGTAGGGTTCCTCACATGGATCCACTGGTGTGTGATGAGCTCCCAGCTCTGGACGGATCTCTTCCTGCAGTCAAGGCACTCACAGGGAATCTCCCCGGCGTTGGTTCTCTGGAGTGTACTGAGGGTTGAGCTCCAGATGAAGCTCTTCCCACACTCCCGGCAGACAGAATTTCTTCCTTCCTGGCGACGTATCGGCCCAGCTGAGGTTTCCTTTGGGTCCTCACCTGTTGTCCCACAGCAGGTGAGTGTCTACAGGGAGATAAGAGGTGACTGTCCTTGCACACTGCCCTGGCAGAACGTGCCACCTGGCAGAGGATTTCCAGTGGCTGTGACACATCCCACTCTGGACTCTCCTTTGAGTGTCCGCTCAACACCTTGACTGCAGCTGACAGAGAGCAACATGCAGAATTCGCATCCAAAGAGGAGAAAAGAAGAGCAGCAGAGAAGAAGAAGGATTTTGGCTGCCGAGCTCTTCCTCTACTCAAGGGATTTGTAAGGTTCAAAACACAAAGCCACAGGTCGTAACCAGGCTGGGGTTTTGGCTGAAGCTCCTCACAAGTTTGAGGCTCCTGCAGGATCTGTACCTTCTGTGGCAGTGCCGGTCGCTAACGAGGCTGGAACTGCTTTGGAAGGTTCCCAGAGTCTTGGGGTGCTTCTACAGCCGTTGTGCTTTGTGGTTGCGCTTGTGAGTGTTGAGATGAGATCTGCGTTTTAAAGCTCTTTGCACACTCCGGACACTGAAAGGGTCTCTCTCCTGTGTGGATGCGCTGGTGGCGCTTCAGTGCAGAACTGCTTTTGAAGCTCTTCCCACACTCAGGACACTGAAAGGGTCTCTCTCCTGTGTGGATGCGATGGTGGCAGGTGAGGTGGGAACTCCTTTTGAAGCACTTCCCACATCCAGAGCACTTGTAGTGTCTCTCCTCTGTGTGGGTTCGCTGGTGCTGCTTCAAGTCAGAACTGCTTTTGAAGCTTTTCCCACACTCACAGCACTTGCAGGGCCTCCCTTAACTCGGATCTTCTTTTGAAGCTCTTCCCACACGCAGGACACTGAAAGGGTCTCTCCTCCATATGGATGCGCCGATGCAGGTTCAGTTCAGAACACTTTTTAAAGGCCTTTCCACACGCAGAACACTAAAAGGTCCTCTCTCTTGTGTGGATGAGCTGGTGCTGCCTTCAAATCAGGCCTTCTTTTGAAGCTCTTCCCACACTCAGCACACTGAAAGGGTCTCTCTCCTGTGTGAATGTGCTGGTGGCAGGAGAGGTGGGAACTCCTTTTGAAGCACTTCCCACACTCAGAGCACTTGTAGGGCCTATCCTCTGTGTGGATACGCTGGTGCAACTTCAATTCAGAACAGATTCTGAAGGTCATCCCACACTCGGGACACTGAAAGGGTCTCTCTCCTGTGTGGATGTGCTGATGGCAGGTGAGGTGGGAACTCCTTTTTGAAGCCCTTTCCACACTGAGAGCACAGAAAGGGTCTCTCTCCTCTGTGGATGCACTGGTGCTTCTTCAATTCATAACTGCGTTTGAAGCTCTTCTCACACGCAGGACACTGAAAGGGTCTCTCTCTTGTGTGGACGTGCCGGTGGAATGTTGAGGTGGGAACTTCTGCTGAAGCTCTTCCCACAAGCAGAGCACTTGTAAGGTCCTCTCCTCTGTGTGGGTGTGCTGGTGCAGCTTCAATTCAGAATTGCTTTTGAAGCTCTTCTCACAAGCAGAGCACTTGTAGGGTCTCTCTCCTGTGTGGATTTGCGCTGGTGCACCTTCAATTCATAACTGCTTTTGAAGCCCTTCCCACACTCGGAGCACTTAAAGGGTCTCTTCTCCTGTGTGGATGCGTTGGTGGCAGGTAAGGTTTGTAACTGCTGTTGAAGCCCTTCCCACACTCAGAGCACTGAAAGGGTCTCTCTCCTGTGTGGATTCGTTTGGTGGCAGGTGAGGTGGGAACTCCTTTTAAGCTCTTCCCACACTCACAGCACTTGTAGGGTCTCCATCCTGTATGGATGCATTGGAGACGTTTCAGTTTGGCTCTTCCGTTTGAAGCTTTTCCCACACTCACAGCACTTGTACAGGCTCTTCGTTGCGTGCATGCACTGGTGGTTAATGACACTGGAATCTATTTCCAAGCTTTTCCCACACTCAGTGCATGGATTCTGCTTTTTCATCAGACACACATCCTTGCTCCTGGGTCCTTCGGCATGCTTTTCACCCTATGTTGAAGTGCAGTGGGCTCCTTCCTTTCTCTTCCAGATGCTCTCCCAGTGCCTTCTTGAGGTGCTCACCATGACCTTGCTCC